>NC_133327.1:649077903-649225130 GCF_042186555.1 Aquarana catesbeiana
GGGCCTTCTCTTTTTTTTTTTTTGGCAGAACATAAATGGCTGTTTAACCTAATGTAAAAAGGAGGGCTGTTTCTCGTAAATACCTCAAAAATCCACAAAAAAATAAAAATTGATTTTCAAAAAAAACACAAAAAAAAAAAAAAAAAACTTGATTTTAAAAAACCAAAAAAAATAAAAAACGATTTTAAAAAACCAAAAAAAAATAAAAAACTTGATTTTAAAAAACCAAAAAAAATAAAAAACTTGATTTTCAAAAAACCAAAAAAAATAAAAAACTTGATTTTCAAAAACCAAAAAAAATAAAAAAACTTGATTTTAAAAAACCAAAAAAAATAAAAAACTTGATTTTAAAAAACCAAAAAAAAAAAAAACTTGATTTTCAAAAACCAAAAAAAATAAAAAAACTTGATTTTAAAAAACCAAAAAAATAAAAAACTTGATTTTAAAAAACCAAAAAAAAATAAAAAACTTGATTTTAAAAAACCAAAAAAAAAAAAAACTTGATTTTCAAAAACCAAAAAAAAAAAAACTTGATTTTAAAAAACCAAAAAAAAAAAAAAAACTTGATTTTAAAAAACCAAAAAAAATAAAAAACTTGATTTTAAAAAACCAAAAAAAATAAAAAACTTGATTTTCAAAAACCAAAAAAAATAAAAAAACTTGATTTTCAAAAACCAAAAAAAATAAAAAACTTGATTTTAAAAAAACCAAAAAAATAAAAAACTTGATTTTAAAAAACCCAAAAAAAAAAAAAACTTGATTTTAAAAAAGCAAAAAAAATTAATATACAAACTTTATTAAAAAAAAATAATAAAAACAAAAATAACTTGATAAAAAAAAAAACATAAACAAAAAAATTGCTTTAAAAAAAAAAAAAAAAAAAAAAAAACTTGATTTTCCCAAAACAAAAAAAAAAGACTGTTTGTGAAAATCAAAAGCCAAAAATATTTTTTTGTGGATTAGGTATAAATATTTAGATATAATTATATTTTGCTACATTATTAAGATATCATTCTATTTTTGTCTATGAACATTTTATACTAAATGCAGAACGGAATGCATAACAACCATTAATAAAAACATCTCCTTATAGGAATTAAATAAATGTGTGGTTTGTTATTTCAAGGCTCAGTATCATTTTAGTTATAATTGTAAAAAAGTTGTTTACAGTGGCAATGGAGCTTATTTAGACATTTAAAATTACAATACAGTTGGCACTACAACTGCTCGACCATAACCTAGGAGACAGCCCAAAAGAAAGGCAAGCAATAAATATAATGCAAGATTTCATCAATAATTTTTTTATTGTCAAAAATTATATATCCTGGCCCATTGCAATGGCCCCCCTACCCATAAAATAATTAACATATTGCTGTCTAACTTGACGGGCACTTTGGGGGGCCAAGCCAGTACGGACAGTATCCAGGCCTGTAAGGTTGGCTCTCTATTTGTCCGGCCTCAGGCCCAACTGTGCCTATATAATTTGTAGAATGCTTATTTAAAAAGTTGTGCAGAATGCAGCACGATAAAACGATAAAATTAAGTTTGTATTCCGCCAAATTAATGGCTGTTTGAAACAGGCGGAACCGGCTGGCCAGAATTCCAAACGCATTCTCAACCACTCTTCTAGCTCTGGCCAGCCGGTAATTAAAAACCCTCCTCTCCGGGGTGAGGGTTCTTTGGGGGAATGGCCTCATGAGGTGCTTGCTGAGAGCGAAGGCTTCATCGGCAATGAAGACAAAGGGGAGTCCTTCCACGTTATCCTCATCAGGTGGCAATCCCAGGCCACCACTCTGGAGACGCTGGCAGAACTCCGTCTGGGCAAATACTCCTCCATCCGACATCCGGCCATTCTTCCCCACGTCCACATATAAAAAATCATAGTGTGCCGACACCACCGCCATTAAAACAATACTGTGGAACCCCTTATAATTAAAATAATATGACCCCGAGATGGGGTGGGTGGCACGATGTGGACATGTTTCCATCTATAGCCCCTCCACAATTGGGAAAGTCCCAACGGCTGGCAAAATGGGATGCCACAGTCTGCCATTCCTGTGGCGTTGAAGGAAACTGGGAAATCAAACAAGAAAACCAAAATCAATTAATTTGGAAGCTAACATTGCAAGAAAATTAGACAATTAAAAACATTATTCCCCAGCATCAGTATAACATTCAATAATTTAATTGTTCTGGAATAACTAATATGGAAAGGCACACTTATCAGATTGCTCACCCCCTCTGATGGAACATTGATTACATTTTAGGGGGTTGTGAAATCCCTAAAAAAAATTACTTTTAGGACACGCAGGAATTTAGGGACTAAAAAGGCTACAAGACTGCAGTTGTCGCACTCTGCAGGTGCAGTTGCTAACCAGCTTACAGTAAATGCAGGTAATGTAAAAAGGCATTCATGTTGCAAGGAGTACACAATCACATGCAAGGGCAATTAATGAAAACACTTTGAGGCTTGCATATGATTTGATGATGGAAATCAGCAGAGCTTCTGCTCATTTACTAAAGCACTGGAACAAATGCACTTGTAGAGTGCACATGCATTTTGCAAAGTGCAACATATATTTGCTTTAGACAAATCAACACCACAGAACATTCCAGCAAATTTTAACGAGGGTGGGGGTGGGGGGGTTGTGAAATCTAGATAATTGCTCATTAGCAGCACACTATTTGGAGTGAGTTTAGGTGGGGGGGGGGGGGGGTTGTGAAATCTAGATAATTGCTCATTAGCAGCACACTATTTGGAGTGAGTTTAGGTGGGGGGGGGGGGGGGGGGTTGTGAAATCTAGATAATTGCTCATTAGCAGCACACTATTTGGAGTGAGTTTAGGTGGTGGGGGGGGGGGGGGGGGGGGGGGTTGTGAAATCTAGATAATTGCTCATTAGCAGCACACTAAATACACTCAAACAAAATACATTCCAAATGAGTAGACTAGGTGGATATGTTCCCATCACTTCATGCTGGGAAGTTATTGAAGGAAAATATACATGCATGACAAAAAATAACAGTAAAAAATTCCAGCATGTGTGAGGATAAAAAGGGGACATTCACACTATATTGCAATGATGGTAAGTAGTGTTTGAAGCAAGAAATACATCACATTATCAAAGATTACATAAAAGAACATGTGATGCTAATAAAAGAAAAATATCTTACCTTAATATAGTCCTTCTGCAGGACCTGTATGATGGCAGAACAGGTCTCTGGGATAATGATCCCCAGAGCCTGGGGGGAGATGCCTGTCGAGAACTTAAGGTCCTGCAGGCTTCTCCCTGTGGCCAAATACCGCAAGGGTAGCGGACCAAGCCTCTGCTCCGGAGTGATGGCTTGCCTCATGCAGGTATCCTGCCTGCTGATATAGGGGGTCAGCAAAGCCAACAAACGGTCAAAAACGGGGGTCCGTCATCCGGAGAAAGTTCCTGAAATCCTCAGGATTATTCTCACGGATCTCACGGAGCAAAGGCATGTGACAGAACTGGTCACGCTGAAGCAACCAATTCTTGGTCCATGAACTCCTCCTCGCCCTGTTCATGGACTGGTCTTGGGCTGAAGAATAAACTACAGCACCAAGCACATACAATGCACGAGCTCTACGACGAGTACGTACAGGTAACATGGCTTCAAAACGGTCGGCTGGTCAGAACGCACTAAACAGAACGCACTGAAGAACAGCAAGGCCTGTGAAGAACGACCTGAAAATCAGGAACGAGCGGCCAATAAAACAAAGATTTCTCAATGCCAACTGACCAAACGCACTGAAAAGCAGATACAAACCTCACAAGCACAGACTGAACAACAGTTAAAACGAACTGAAAAATACGAGTCTCACAAGCGCGAATCGTCTCTCACCAAACTTCTACTAACACGAGATAAACACGAGATTAGCAGAAGGAGCCCAAAGGGTGTCGTACGGGCTATTGAACTTCCGTTTTATAGTCTCGTCGGACTTGGTGTACGTCACCGCGTACTAGGCTGTCGTACTTTTGTGTGGTCGTGTGTGTGCAAGTCCGTTCGTAAGAAAGTCTGCCGCAAGTCCGCCGAAAGTACGTCGGAAGTCTGTCGGACAGGCTGTCGGACTTTTGTAGACGAAAAGTCCGACCGTGTGTACGCGGCATTAGAGGAGAAGAATGGAAACATCAAAGTACAGAGCATGTGCAGATTTCGAGTGAGAATCAAGGCATGTCCTGGTGCTAAGCCATGTCATGTGAGGAGTGAGGATGGTAGATATCTCCCTAAACATCAAATTCAAGGAAAAAGCTGCCCAACTGTATCCTGTAGACACTATCTTTGAGGGTAGTTGTGTTGTTCAGATGTGGTGAGCCTTCCTAAATCAAGTTGGATCTTAATCTGGCCCTGATATGTGATTGCGTTGCTACATGATTATGTTGAGGTATCATTCAACAGTTTGATTCTGAACATAGGTGGTATTTTAAGACCCCAGCATTTGGTTCCGTGCCTCTCATCAGTTTTGACTTCTGTCTTTCTATATATATGTCCAACCATTCTAGAAGGATGTCATGCGTTTCCCAGCAAAATCAGATCACTTTTCAAAACATTAAAGCAAGTGAAAGTGAGCCCAATGCTTTCAAGAATTTACACCTTTGGTAGAGCAGGCATACCCATATTCCACACAGGATATAGGAACAGGATCCAGGGCAGCAGCTGTCGATGAGGGTGGCTTAAATACTTTTATTCATATATAAAAACTGCGTAATCTTACATGCATGTAGACCGCATGATGTCAGAAAAGGTAATCGACAGTCCGGTCTGACAACAGATAATGCAAACAAGCATTACTAGCTATACATATTGCTGGTGCCATCCTTCAGCTGCTCCTGGTCTAGGGTTACTAACACTAGTACGCCACATATAGTAATATAAAGATGATCTCACTGACTGACTTTGTATACTATATCACTTTGGAGAGGAAGAAAGTTTTATAAGATTAACAAGCGTGGCATTTTACATTGTGCCCTAGATAAGAACTGTTGGGCAGACACTCCTTCTCTCAATATTTGTTCTCATGTCTGGAAAGCTTAACTACTGTAGGTTCGGCATTGTGTATTTTTGTTGAACAATGTCCTTTTATTAGATTAAGGGAAGAGAAATGTGCGCTCTCCAATGGCATATCATCAGAAATCATATTTCCTTGCTCTGACTGCTCAAAACCAATACAAGAGAAAATTTGATAGGTTTGCGCCAGGAAAATTCACCTTACAATGCAGTTCTCATATTAAATCTCATATTAAAAAACTGTTGTGGTTTAAGTAAATTTTTATTTTTTTATTTTTTTATTTAGCATGACTTTAGTTTATGTGTAAATCCATAATTTATAAATACACATTTAATGTAGGGTGCTGCCAAGATTCAGAGCTTGCAGTACAGTTGTGAAAATAATAGGAAAGCCCAGCACTAGCTGTGCAATTGTCCTGCAGACTGAAGATCTACACGGCTCTGTTTCTACTGGAGAGAAGGAGAGGGCATGTCTTTTTTTTGAGCCACCCATCTAGCTCATCCAGCTGTGTGGGTAATCCAGTGGCGTCTGGTGTTTTGTTTTTGAGGGGGTGGGGCGACAAACAACTACCCCCCCGAGCGGCACCCACCCCCCCGCCGTTTGACGGTCAGTCTGGCACTTACCCCATCGTGACGGGTGGCAGGCAGTGTGGTGCGGCGGTTTTGGCTCCGAGTCCTCTCCTCCATGGCGGCCTCCAGCTCCTCCCCTCCTCCTCCTAGGCATCCAATAGGATCGCCTGTCCTTTCAGCCAATCGGGTGACCGGTGTCAAAGCTCGCTTCCTGATTGGCCTGGGAGGAGGATCAGTGTTACAGCAGTAAATATTAATTTGTTGTTTTAACACACCTGGATGGGCTCGGAGCGCACTCTCTGCGACCTGAGCCCACCCTATATTGAAGCCTATTATAGAGCCTCTGGATTTAATCTGTGCTTCAAAAAACAGCCCCTCCCCATTGAAATCCATGCACCGGTGTCCTGAAAGGGGCCGGGTGCATGGATAGGGGAGACGGCGATGGACGGGGTGGGGGTGGTGCGCCCTTAATGGACCGGCTGCCCCTAGTGTAACCTGAGACACTGCTAAAGCACAGCAGTAAACCAACTATCTGAAATCCTGGTCTACCAGACTTGCAATTACTACCTGCAAGCAACAAAAGTGAAAGGCCGACCATACACAAACTGCAGGTCCAAAGGAACCTGCTGAGATCTGAACCGTTAACAGGCAAGCTGAATGTACCAAGTTGATCAATCAATCAGCTTGGGTAAAACCATCTTGCCAGATTCTCTCGTGAGTATCGGTAGCGCCTGCTATAGCCGCTAGTGATAATCACTGTCTTCTCCCAACGGGGATGGCTTCCTTGTCCGCCCCCAGCTCCCCGCCGGGAGAAGACAATGGCCCGGCAGAAGAAATTTTTGTAATGTAATTTACTCCTGAAAATAAATAGATAAAAATAGTAATAATATAACAAATATGTTGAAAATGTTCATCCCTTTATGATACCTTCAGCCAAACAGACAAGTTGGCCTCCAAAACACAGTTGTAGGAACTATTTTACCTGCACAATTATGTGTTAAGCCTCGTACACACAATCGGATTTTCCGACAGGAATTGTGTGATGACAGACTGTTGGCCTAAAATCCGACCATTTGTACTCTCCATCGGACAATTGTTGGATTTTCCGCGGACAAATGTTGGATGGCAGGCTTATAAATTTTCTGCGGACAACGGTCTGTTGTCAGATTTTCCGATCATGTGTACACAAGTCCGTCAGACAAAAGTCCAAAGTATAAACACGCATGCTCGGAATCAATGCGCACCAAACACAGCATTAGCAGAAGGTGCCCAATAGGGTGGCGCTAAAGACCTGAGAAGCCACATAGTACTTCACTACGTACATGTTTGTTGGCCAACAATTGTGTGCCGTTTGTATGCAAGACAAGTTCATGACCAATGCCTTTCGGACAAAAGTCTGACGCTTTGTCTGCGGAAAACCTGATTGTGTGTACTGTACGAGGCTTTACTCTTTTTTTTTTTACTATATGGCCTCATGCACACTTGACCTTTTTTTCTCTATCTCTAAATTCCTCTCCATGTTAACCTATGTGTCTATGCACACTATATGCATTTATAGGAGTTTAGAGGCAGAGAAAAAAAAAAAAACATCACTTATGCATTCAAGAGAGGAGCGTTTTGGTAGAAAAGAAACACCTGATGTGCCTAAACGCAGGTAAAAGCGTGTTAACGCTAGGCGCTTTTAGTGCTTGAGCGATTTTAAATCTCAGTTGTCAGAATAAATTCATATTATGCCCAAGAGCTTGACGCACCTAAACGCAACTAAAGCCAGCCATAGACGGTTTGAATTCCTGCTGAACTAGAGATTTGAGCCGTGTATGGGCAGGCTGAGTGTACTCAAGCTGATTGATCGAACAATTTGGGTATAACCAACCTGTCAGATTTTACATGCAATTATTGCTAGCAACTGTTATAGCAGCCAGCAATTATCATTGTGTTCTCCTAGGGGGGAATGGCTTCCCCCCACCTCCCCGCCAGGAGAACACAATGGCTCCATGGGAGGGATTCTCCCATGAACACTGACTGTGTTGATGGGGGGGGGGGAATTACGTGATTTTCTTTCCTGCAACCCGTGGTTGCAAAAAAGAAAGTTGCTCCATTTATGACCAGCCTAGGAGTGTTTTTCCTGCCAAGAAAAAAACATTTAGAAGAGGCTTCAGAGTGCATGAAGCCTACTGTATATCTTCACAGTATAAAAAGAGTCAGTAATTCTGCAGACTTTGATTGGCTGCCCACATTTGGCTGTTCTTTGAGCACTAGCAAACATCAGACCACTGAATAGACCAGCACTAAGCTCCCTATTATATGCTCTGAGACCCTCTTCTCCATATGATCAGTGCACACAGAAGATACTTCTGCACTTGCAACTTTAATTTGGTGCCTGAAAATGTTTTTAAGACATCCAATACTTACCAGTAAGGCAGGGTTTAGGCAAGGATAACTGCGACAGAATGTTTTATTCTCTTGTAATCAATATGGTTGTTTACTTTTATGAATTATTCCTTTTTAATATCCGTTTCATTGTTTGAAATATTCAACAAGGCTTGGAAGCCAAGCATTAATTATGAATTTAGGACGCTTGCTTTCTGTGGTCATCTAAAATTAGATATAAAAATGCGGGCTGCACTTATAAATATAATATAATATAATATAATATAATATAATATAATATAATATAATATAACACTACTATACTGGTGAAAAAAACTTTGTATTATGTGTCAGTAATAATTAAACACAATCTTAAAGAGTAACTCTACTTTTGTTGAGAAAAAAAACATTCCCCTCTGGGTGATCTATGTAAATAACTGGGATTTTAACAAACTTTATTGCAGATTCCTACCTTTTGTTATTCTGAAGAAATCCCTGTGTGTTTGTTTGTGTCCATGTGGAAAGTGAATCTAATGGGAGTAGTTTCATATTTATCAATCAGCTGTAGGGCTCTAATGGGGAAAATTGCCGGGTCGGCATCCCTTTTAGATGTGATTTTTTTATTGGGAGTATCTCACCAAAAATGACATTTTTGATGCAGGGGATGCCTGAAATCTGACTTGTATCTTAGTGCAGACTTTTGGGAAAATCATTGAGCCAATCACACAACCAGGAGATGATGTTTCTGGAGGGCGTATTGTACAAAACACCTTCAGGTAGCCATATTGCATTTTACAGAAAATGACAGTGCTGCAGATTGAAAAGGAAAGGTCATTTTTAATAACATTCAACTACAATATGACTTGGGTTTCAATTGTATATGCTATATTATTCTTTTTTTATTTGCTATTTTTTCCCAATGAAAGTTGAGTTACCCTTTAAAAACATATATATGTGTTTGCACAACAAAAATGTGCATTTCAAACTAAAAAACTTGAAAGATTGTCCATTATAATGTGAAAACTTAGTAGTACAAGTCTATGCTTCAATCTTGATATAAAACAACCAAGAGCCACTAGAGATGTGCACTCCTGAAAAATTTGTTTGTTTGCGTTTCATTATTTTTTTTTGGTTTGTTTTTTCAGGTCATTCGTTATGATCGCAATTCCTACATTTTTAAATTTGTAAATTTGCAAATTTGAAAATTTGAAAATCTGAAAATAAAATTTGAAAGAATAACTAACTAAATAATAATACCTAACTATTAAATTATAGGTATTGGAATTTCCTTTCAAATTTGGCTGTTAGTGAACGTAACGAATACGAATTTACTTTGATTTTCCAAATTTTCGAATTTACAAATTTTCAAATTTACGAATTTCCGTATTTACGAATTTACTAATATTCAAATTTACGAACGGGTTTTTCAACGAATTTCCACAAATTCGCTAATTCGGAAATATCCGAATTAAAGAATTTGTCGAAATTCGTTAAAAAAAAGAATTTTGAACGAAACCAATTGCACATGTCTAAGAGCCACTGTGCTCCACAACTAACTCTTGTGGACACTTGCTCACCTTGAACCTTTAAATCAAAAAATTCTAATACAGCATGTTACCTCATTGTAAGCTGGAAAAAGATATAACCGCTGATACACTGTAGCAAGCACTCCACATGAAAGGTGTCAAATTAA
This sequence comes from Aquarana catesbeiana, assembly GCF_042186555.1. Lineage (NCBI taxonomy): Eukaryota > Metazoa > Chordata > Amphibia > Anura > Ranidae > Aquarana > Aquarana catesbeiana. The sequence goes on from NC_133327.1 coordinate 649,087,566, forward strand.
ATGTCAGGCTCAAAGGAAAAAACAGAAATACATAGTTCTCTCTGTTTAAAATAGAGAAAAACACATTTATCAAAATTGTTGAACTCACGTGTATTCAAAAGTCATCAAGCTCATCTTGACTTTTTCGCCTTTACAGCGTCTCCCACACTGATAGAAGCAAAGTTTATGCAAGGAGAACAGCAACAGAATGTATTATTCTCTTGAAATCGATAAGGTTATTTACTTTTATGAATTATTCCTTTTTACATTGGTTTCAATGTTTGAAATATTCAGCAAGTCTTGGAAGCCAAACATTAATTATGAATTTGGAACACTCATTCTCACTCTCATTTTGTGGTCAACTAAAATTAGATTTCATATTGATTTACTAGATAAAAAAAAAATATTTTGCAATCTAGTAAAAAAAAAAAATAGACAGCCGGTCACACAAACAAATTTTAAAGGATAGGTTAACCTGTGGAACATGTTCGTATTTAGGGTGTAACATGTTCCAGCAGCGCCCCCTTATCCCCCGCACCCCACTTCCCTGTGACAGAGAGCGGGGAATCAAATTTTGAAATGGATGCAGCTGTGCGAGGCTCCACCCACACCGCTATGGAATTCATTCACAGGTATCTGTGAATGAATAAACTACAAGTTCTGTCTTCCACCATTACAGTACAAATACTATAGCTGCTGACTTTTTATATAAGGACACTTACCTGTTCAGGGATCCTGCGATGTCGGCACCCCAAGCCCATCGGCTTCAGGTGCAGGCGCCGGCATCTTCACTAAGGCAAACCTGAAGACTTCACTGCCGGTTTCCTACTGCCCATGCGCGAGTCATGCTGCGCTTTCTGAAAGGTGCCAACGTCTTCTGAGACCCAGAAGGCATCAAGTAGAAGGAGGAGGGTCCGGAAATACTCGGAGATCGCTGCAGTGATCTTACCCGGAAGTGGGAGTGGGTACCTGTCAAAACCAGGTACTCGCTCCCCCCCAAAAAAAAAAGTGCCCAATGTGGCAGTGGAGAAGGGTTGGGTGCGAACAAGCAGAGCTTCCCCTTTTGGATGGAGCTCTGCTTTAAGAAGGAAATATGAGTACACTAGAAGTCACTCATAAATGTCATGACTTTGGAGCCACGATAGCCAACCTAATGCCTATTACCCTTGGTCTGTATATTGTCTATTGCCTGTCTATCTGTCTGAACAACTGTAAAAATAGTTTTTATTAAGTCATGATAACAGTATTTCATGTAGTATGACAAATAAACAAATGTACAGATAAAACCCTACCATGTGGGGATTTACAGTATCTCACAAAAGTGAGTACATCCCTCACATTTTTGTAAATATTTTATTTTATTTTTTCATGTGACAACACTGAAGAAATGAGACACTTTGCTACAACGTAAAGTAGTGAGTGTACAGCTTGTATAACAGTGTAAATTTGCTGTCCCCTCAAAATAACACACACAGCCATTATTGTCTAAACAACAAAAGTGAGTACACCCCTAAGTGAAAATGTTCAAGTTGGGCCCAATTAGCTATTTTCCCTCCCTGGTGCCATGTGACTCGTTAGTGTTACAAAGTTTCAGGTGTGAATGGGGAGCAGGTACATTAAATTTGGTGTTATCGCTCTCACACTCTCATACTGGTCACTGGAAGGTCAACATGGCACCTCATGGCAGAGAACTCTCTGAGGATCTGAAAAAAAGAATTGTTGCTCTACATAAAGATGGCCTAGGCTATAAGAAGATTGCCAAGACCCTGAGACTGAGCTGCAGCACGGTGGCCAAGACCATACAGCGGTCTTGGTCCACTCTTTGGACGACCATGGCGAGGCCTGTTCTGAGTGGAATCTGTCATTCCACTCAGAACAGGCCTCGCCATGGTCGTCCAAAGAGGTTGAGTGCATGTGATCAGCATCATATCCAGAAGTTGTCTTTGGGAAATAGACGTATGATTGCTGCCAGCATTGCTGCAGAGGTTTAAGGGGTTGGGGGACAGCCTGTCAGTGCTCAGACCATACACCACACACTGCATCAAATTGGTCTGCATGGCTGTCATCCCAGAAGGAAGCCTCTTCTAAAGATGATGCACAGGAAAGCCCACAAACAATTTGCTGAAGACAAGCATACTAAGGATATGGATCACTGGAACCATGTCCTGTGGTCTGATGAGACCAAGATAAACGTATTTGTTCAGATGGCGTCAAGCGTGTGTGGTGGCAACCAAGTGAGGAGTACAAAGACAAGTGTGTCTTGCCTACAGTCAAACATGGTGATGGGAGTGTCATGGTCTGGGGCTGCATGAGTGTTGCTGGCACTCGGGAGCTACCGTTCATTGAGGGAACCATGAATGTCAACATGTACTGTGACATACTGAAGCAGAGCATGATCCCCTCCCTTTGGAGGCTGTGCCGCAGGGCAGTATTCTAACATTATAACGACCCCAAACACACCTCCAAGACGACCACTGCCTTGCCAAAGAAGCTGAGGGTAAAGGTGATGGACTGTCCAAGCATGTCTCCAGACCTAAACCCTATTGAGCATCTGTGGGCCATCCTTAAACAGAAGGTGGGGGAGCGCAAGGTCTCTAACATCCACCAGCTCTGTGATGTCATCATGGAGGAGTGGAAAAGGACCCAGGGGCAACCTGTGAAGCTCTGGTGAACTCCATGAGCAAGAGGGTTGAGGAAGTGTTGGAAAATAGTGGTGGCCACACAAAATATTGACACTTTGGGCCCAATTTGGACATTTTCACTTAGGGGTGTACTCACTTTTGTTGCCAGTGGTTTAGATATTAATGGCTGTGTGTTGAGTTATTTTGAGGGGACAGCAAATTTACACTGTTATACAAGCTGTACACTCACTACTTTACATTGTAGCAAAGTGTCATTTCTTCAGTTCTGTCACATGAAAAGATATATTAAAATATTTACAAAAATGTGAGGGGTGTACTCACTTTTGTGAAATACTTTACGTTAGGAAAGCTGACTGCATGAAGGGTCACAGTATTTGTTCATATTCAATAAAAATGTATATAAAAACAATTGTCTCAACACATAACTATACAGAAAAATTGCATCCTAAATTGCTCAATGCGTTTTGTAGGATATATTTCACTTCCTCAGTAGAAGGTGCAATTAACATATCTACAAAAAAGATATAAACATATGAACATAGGTAAATAAACAACAGCGTCTGACAGTGGGGGATCGCGGGACCCCAGTACAGCGGGACTGGAGGGGATGGGGAGGGGGTCCAGTGTAAGTTCACCTTACAGATTTTCTTTAAAATTACACAATAATATGTATGAAAAATAAGTCTCTGATTCATGTTTCCACCTCCAATTTATTATGTAAAAGGGAAGTCCACCACCTATATGCGCAAAAGGGCCGCCTTATATACTGGACCTTAGATTATAAAGGTCTGTTTTCGCATGTCCCCTTTAAGGCCAGGATCCAGTCTGACTGGATGTACTTTCTCCTACTCCTCTTCTCCCCAGGGTCTGCTGCAAGGTGTATGTAAACAGAACATAAAAACATATAAGAGGAAACACCACTAGTACTTTCTGCTTAAAAAATTAACAAATCACTTTTTTCACTGCTTAAAAACACACTCACAAAGTTAGAAAAAACTTGCAAAAAAAAAAAAAAAGCATCAAATCCACTTCCAGAGCAGGGTGAAAACTTCCTGCTCACCACTCTACACGGCTCTGGCGGATAGCTATGGTCGGTACACAGGTACGGGTTGCAGCTGCTAACAACCAAGCACCTCAGCTCTGGACAGGTGTATAAAAGCTCCGCCCTACGCGTTGCATCATAACGACTTCTTCAAACAGATGATGTATCTCCTCCACTATTCCAGGCATCTTATAGATGACAGAAGTGGGTAGTGGGTGTGCAAGGAAAAAAAAAATAGAAGAAAGGGAGAGAATTTTTTTGGACAGATTAGACATACATAATCTCTTATACAAAAAACTCTACCTCCCAGCATTTATTTTTTTAGAGTTGAGTTTCACTTTAAGTGATCTCATCATTATTTTCATGTTTGTTATATTGAAAAGGTAGCTCTTTTGATGCATTTCCTGAAACATTTTCATGCTGAGCTTGCCATAGTCAGCATCATTCCCTCTGCTATTCCGCAGCTGCTCTTTCGTTAGAAAAACAAATCAGGACTGTTTAAAAAGACACTCCATGCCATCAGGACACTGGTGAGAAATATCACCCAGCCAGCTTTATTTATTTAGTAAGCTTTGGTGACAGGGCAGTTTTATTTTGTGTGATACAGTGCTGCATTGTGCAAAGGCTTTACCCAAACATCACAGAAGAGACAATGCAGCCATGCATTGGGTATACATTGGCATTGGTCCCAGTGCTCTGATGGCTCTGAATTATCTAAGGATAATGCATTGGCATTTATAAGCCCTGAGTTGTACTGTACTTCCCAACTTTCTCTTACTTTGCCATAATCATTAAGATAAAATGGTTTAAAAAGAAAAGACAGGTGCCACAAAAAAACAGCAGTATAGCTTTGGCATTTGCAGGAAACAAAAACGAGTCAGTCTGCATCTGGCATAAAAAAATGTATGCAGTACCACACTACTCCACTGATGAATGGTTTCCACAATTATGAGCTGTAATGGTCAATAGAAGCACAATATAATACGCTTTTGATATGTGATTTATGATTTGTGACTTGTGATTTATGCATGACCAAGCACAGTGACATAGCCAGCACTTTCAGGTATGGGGTAGTGTGTGATGTGCTCCCCTTCTGCTATAATGCCTGAGCTGCCAATTCCGTACCCAAGTGCTGTTGCATGGGGGTGGGTGGGGGGTCTTTTTTCCGGGGCCTGTCTGACCATTTTGACTTGGGATTTACAGAGGGAATTGTTTTTGCTCCAGCCTGCAAATATGGAAGGTAGCTGGGGGGAAAGAGTTACATGAACATTTTGCATTGGCACTATCACAAAAGTAGGCTAGCCTGAAAACTGTATGCTACTAATCAATATGAAAAAGATTGTGACAATGTTTAAGCAAAGTTATATGGGATGTCTGTGTTGCGTTACCCCCCAGGAACCACTGGATTTTACAGTTTTTACTCGAAGTTAGTGCAGAGGCCGCCAGGCATACAGCAACAGTTCATTCACTCCAGCACAAAATTCACTCTAAGGGATGTCTTTTTTAAAATGCATTGCTGAAACTTGTGACTGGGGAAGACAACGAGGTATGGGATACTCCAAATGACACGTCCAAGGGAGGGAGTAGTCCAGCAGCTAGATAGGAAGACCCCAGGGCTTAGCAACCCCTGAAGTACATGGCCCCCCTTTCTCCAGAGGAAGAACAGATCAGCTTTGGCCCACAGCTATTTATCTGCCTCCCAACCACCATCTAGGCACACCGCCCCAGGGATTGACAGGCAGGAGAAGCTCAATAGCGACCCCTGCCTACGGGAACAGGGACTGAAACAAAAAACAGTTAATTTATATTATTAATTAATGATTTTCTTGTTAACAATAAACTTTAAATGGGTGGGGTGCCAGGCTATGTAAGTTTAGCCTGGCGTTTGGGGTAGTTGGTGTATTAAATTATTCATAGTTCGAGCTTTAATGGCTGAACTATTGGAATGTTAATGTTTTAAATATAGTTCGAGCTTTGATGGCTGAACTATTGTTATTTTGGTGTAATTTTAGTAATGGTTATATTTTATTGGTAAAGCGGTATTATTATTATGCCAATAATAAAGGACCACGCACGGCCATTTTTATATATGTCTGCAGTCTTTTTTATTTATTTATTTACCATTATATTTGAACATGAGTTTTCAGCCTTTGGTCCCATGGCTGGATCAATGGTAAAAGCCCTGCCTGAGCATTTAAATGTCCCACCTTGAGCTCTGGAAGGTTCTCAACAGAGCCAGGAAAAACCCAGGACGGTGCTACATCTGTATGTCTACTGATGATGGAAAAAACATGTGTTGTCAATAGCTATATAAGGAAAAGCCACCTCTTTGTCTCTGCCTCTTATAGGCCAAGGCCTATGCTACCTAATGGTAAATTTAGGTCTAAGACTAAAATCCCAAAGCTTTAACAACATGGTAAGGAATTTTAATAGCCAAAAATAAAATGTTATTGTTTCAAAAAACAAGAATACCTTATGTCTTAGCGTTGTGAATTGAGCATCTGCTCCTAAAACGTTTTGGTTGAATTTTATTTAAAAAATATGCCCTTGTAGAATCAAGGCATGTGAATATGCAGAAAATGGTTATGCTATCTACAAATACGTACAAATGTTCTTTAACCTAAAGCTTCAGAAGGTGGGGTCATCTATGCCATTCCATTTCTACCAGTACATGGTTTCCTTCAAAAGAAAGACTCAGAGGCATTGGTTATTATTTTTGGAAAATGTCACTTTATTAAGTTGTAGGAGAACCTTGAAGCTTGGGATATATGTTCATGCTAAGTAAGTCTTTTCAACCAGGTCTCTTCGGAACACTGCATTCATTAAACCTTCTAGTAATATAATCTGATGTTTGGCTGCAGTGATAAACATGGCATCTCTAGTGCCTCTTCATCTTCTACTTTATGATATTAGATTGTAACTCATCCGAAGTTTCCACCGCTACCCTCCATGGATATATATGGAGAGCATTGAAGCCACAGGCAAGCTCAATGGAAAAAAGGATCTCATTTCAAATTAAAGGGCAACTATTTTTTAGATATTGTTTATCTTTGGCTAAATGAAGCAGCAGTGAATGGAACATATGACTTAAACTAAGTCAAGATATCTTCCCAGGTAATGAACGTATAAAAACAAGTCTCTAATGATAAGCAATTATACATATTTAGGAGAATATAGCATTCAAATGTAAAGTTTACGCACAGTTGGCCTGGGCCTAGGAGACCCCTTCTATGATCTCCCCAATGCTGCTCTTGCTGTTGTTCACTCCTAGTTTTTGTTACTAGTTGCCCAAGAAGTAAAACCACCACCCATGTAAAAACACAGATTTATACATTAAAAAAAAAATTACATGTTATGGAAAAAAATGCAAATATACTCTACCCTACACCCCAATTTCTAACTGTATCATCTAGGAAAGGGCAATGTTACAGGCAACTGCAAACCAATTGTTTCACACAGATTGTTCTAATCACAAGTAATTGTTGCATATATGTATATATATATATATATCTCTGTAGTGGACATTTGTATGTGAGCTATGACCAAGCGCTAAGGAAGCGTGAAACGCATTAGCAGGTGATGCTGTTCCTCTCTATTTGTGTCTTTGGATATATTTTTTGGACTTGCTGAAATAAAGGTGATTTTACTGGACGTGCGGCCAACTAGAATTTTTTGGGCTCATTGGAATCAATGATGGACAAGCCCACCACCTGGTCTGTGTGTTAGTGGAGGTGGAGATTGGAGACTGACCTAGAGCGTTGTTCACACACATGCAATGTTACAGGCCTTCTACAATATCTTGGTAAAGCTGAGGTTGAGTACCCAAAATCTCACAAGAAGATAATCCAGAGCTGTGCAGTAATGTCTTCTTGTGACATTTGGGATCCTCAACTGTCCCAGGATCTTGCCAGAAGGCCCACAACAGCATAATTGCCTAGGCACTGTAGGAGTATAGGATAATTACATTTTCTTTTCTACTCTTAACATGTCATTTTTGAATGTGTAATGCCACATTTAGCATGGGGTAGGGGTGCTCTAACGAATAAGCAGATGCTGAATTTTGATAAAAGGGAAATCTGTTATAAGTGTTGTAGCCACCCAACCCATGCTGATTACAGCCTAATGCGTTCCATCATTTACTGCCTAGACTGCTAGCAAAAGTCAATGCTCCAGGAAATAAAACCAGATTAGAAATAATTGCAAGGACTGATATAGAAGTTACAATTTGGGGATTAATAGAGATGGTTCTGTAGCTGGGAGAGCTTGAAGGCATGAGTAGAAAAAAAAGGAAGAGGCTAAGAAGGGTAGATAGTGTAACACGATTTTATGGGAGCTCAGAGAGAAAGTTACTGACAGATAGGCCTGGTGTGCTAAAAGTTCATACGGTCTTGATAAAGAAATAACACATAATAGTGCCTGGCATATACTACCATTGGCACCATTGCACAAAATCTCTCCCTGTGATTTTCTATCTATTGCTTTTTGATGTAGTTTCACTTAAAGCGTATGCAAATCCTAACAATAAACTTCTATTATGTGCTTTCTTTTTTGTTAAAAGAGAAGTGCACCTTTTTCCAAAAAACAAATATACATACTCACTTAGGTGGATGTACAGTGTTCCGAAAAAGTATTCATACCCCTTGAAATTTTCCACATTGTGTCATGTTACAGGCAAAAACTTAAATGTATTTTACTGAGATTTTATGTGATAGAGCAACACAAAGTGGCACATAATTGTGAAGTGGAAGAAAAATGATAAATGGTTTTCAATTTTTTTTTACAAATAAATATGTGAAAAGTGTGGTGTACATTTGTATTCAGCCCTCCTGAGTCAATACTTTGTAGAACCGCCTTTCACTGCAATTACAGCTGCAAGTCTTTTTGAGTATGCCTCTACCAGCTTTGCACATCTAGAGAGTGACATTTTTGCCCATTCTTCTTCGCAAAATAGCTCAAGTTCTGTCAGATTAGATGGAGAGTGTCTGTGAACAACAATTTTCAAGTCTTCCCGTAGATTCTCAATTGGATATAGGGCTGGACTTTGACTGGGCCATTCTAACACATGAATATGCTTTGATCTAAACCATTCCATTGTAGCTCTGGCTCTATGTTTAGGGTTGTTGTCCTGCTGGAAGGTGAACCTCCGCCCCAGTCTCAATTTTTGCAGACTCTAACAGGTTTTCTCTAAGATTGCCCTGTATTTGGCTCGATCCATCTTCCCATCAACTCTGACCAACTTCCCTGCCCCTGCTGAAGAAAAGCATTCCCACAACATGATGCTGCTACCACCATGTTTCACGGTGGGGATGGTGTGGTTAGGGTTATCTGCAGTGTTAGTTTTCCGCCACACATAACATTTTGCTTTTAGGCCAAAAAGTTTAATTTTGGTCTCATCTGACTGGAGCACCTTCTTCCATATATTTGCTGTGTCCCCCACATGGCTTCTCGCAAACGACAAATGGGACTTCTTATGGCTTTCTTTTAACAATGGCTTTCTTCTTGCCACTCTTCCTTAAAGGCCAGATTTGTGGAGAACACGACTAATAGTTGTCCTGTGGACAGATTCTCCCACCTGAGCTGTGGATCTCTGCAGCTCCTCCAGAGTTATCATGGGCCTCTTGGCTGCTTCTTTGATTAATGTTCTCCTTGCTCGGCCTGTCAGTTTAGGTGGACGGCCATGTCTTGGTAGGTTTGCATTTGTGCCATATTCTTTCCATTTTCGGATAATGGATTGAATAGTGCTCTATGAGATGTTCAAAGCTTGTGATGTTTTTATATAACCTAACACTGCTTTAAACTTCTCCACAACTTTATCCCTGACCTGGTGTGCTCCTTGATCTTCATGATGCTGTTTGTTCACTAAGGTTCTCTAACAAACCACTGAGGGCTTCACAGAACAGCTGTATTTATACTGAGATTAAATTACACACAATTCGTTCCACTAGATTTTAGTGAGGGGTATCAGAGTAAAGGGGTCTGAATACACATATTTAATTGTAAAAAAATTTGAAAACCATTTATCATTTTACCTTCCACCTCACAATTATGTGCCACTTAGTTTTTAAAGAGTTTTTCTAAAGCCAATTTTATTGAATAAAACTCACCTCTTTAGGTCTATCACATAAAATGTCAATAAAATAAATGTATGTTTTGCTTGTAACATGACAAAATGTGGAAAATGTCAAGAGGTATGAATACTTTTTCAAGGCACTTTAGCATCAATCCAATTCTGCATCTGTCCACCGCCGCCTCTACACCGAGAACCAAACGATCTAAGACCACTGATCACTCAGTTCTCGATCTTCAGTGAGAAGAGAGCAGGTGACTGTTCAATCACCCACTGTGTGCTCTGCCCAGAGTTCATTGGAGCGCTGTGCTCTGCAGAGGGCGGTGCGTTGAGAGGCTGGTCCAGGCGTCTGGGTGGATCCCGACATTAAAGACGGTATCTCTCCAGCGTCGGGACCGGCTGAGTGACGACAGCTGAGACCAGACTTTTCCACTGCCCACTGTCAGCTGAATACGGGTCACAGGAGTGCAGAACAAAGTGCACTCATGTGACCCACTGGAGAAGAAGGGCCAAAAGAGCTTTGGCTCTACTTTTCCTTTATAACTGTTATGACGCGTGCACACGATCAGACATTCCGACAACAAAATCCATGATTTTTTCCGATGGATGTTGGCTCAAACTTGTCTTGCATACACACGGTCACACAAATCTTGTCGGAAATTCCGAACGTCAAGAACGCATTGACATACAACACGTACGACGAGCCGAGAAAAATGAAGCTCAATAGCCAGTGCGGCTCTTCTGCTTGATTCCGAGCATGCGTGGAACTTTGTGTGTCGGAATTGTGTACACACGATCAGAATTTATGACAACGGATTTTGTTGTTGGAAAATTTGAGAACCAGCTCTCAAATTTTGTGTGACGGAAATTCCGATGGAAAATGTCCAATGGAGCCTACACACTGTCAGAATTTCCGACAAAAGGCTCCCATCGAACATTTTCTGTCAGAAAATCCGACCGTGTGTACGTGGCATTAGAACTTAAATAGCACTCCTATTTCCTATATTGAACTGCAGAATAATTCGTGTCTATGTTGTAGAGATGAAGAGGGTGGAAAAGTTTGGATAATTCAGCAAAAGGAAATTGCACTGAATAAATAGGCTGCTATGCCCCTGCAAACACAGTCACAGAGGAACCACAATAGTGTAAACCTAACCTTAGAACAGGCAGGGAAAACACGCCATCTTTTACACAGATTTCACTAAGTCTGCTTTCATTGTGTAATTGTTGTGTTGAAAAAATGCTGGGGGGGCCTATTTAACTACATGTCTACTGTTTTAGTCCAGGCATGGATTGGAACCTCTAGTTTTTAAAGAGTTTTTCTAAAGCCACTTTCATTGAATAAAACTCATGTCTTTAGGTAAGCCCATCCCACCTCCACCTAACAACTGAACTTTTAATTCTTCCATCAGCTCCCCCCTTACAGTTATTACCGTTTGTACCATTTGCCCCTATTACATCGTAAGCTGTAATGAGTAGGGCCCTCTTAACCCTCTTGTATTGTACTGTCTCCCTTTATATTGTAAAGCGCTGCACAAACTTTTGGTGCTATATAAATCCTGTATAATAATGACAATAATAATAATAATAATTGTCCATGATATGTCTGAACAAAGTACTGCTCTGGGATTTATAACTATAATTTTAAAAACCAAAACAACCTATTGGGATTCCATTTGTTTCAGCACATTCTCTGTAGTGACAAAATGACACATTGGGTTGATTTACTAAAACTGGAGAGTTTAAAATCTGATGCAGCTGTGCTTAGAAACCAATCAGCTTGTTCAGTTAACCTCTTTGTGCCTAAAGGCCCATACACACGATCGGACTTTCCGACGGGAAATGTTCGATGACAGGCTGTTGGCAGACAATCCGACCGTGTGTATGCTCCATCGGACATTTGTTGTCAGACTTTCCGCCAACAAATGTTGGATAGCATGTTTTCAAATTTTCCGCCAACAAACGTGTGTTGTCGGATTTTCCGAGCGTGTGTACACAAGTCCGTTGGACAAAAGTCCAAAGTACAAACACGCATGCTTGGAAGCAAGGACGAGCCAGAAGCGGTCGGTCTTATATACTAGCGTTCGTAATGAAGAATTAACATTCGTGACGTGACAAGTTATGAAATCTCCAAAAGCAGCGCACAATTCTCTTCTTCTTTAATAGGATAATAATGAAGCTACTGGTGATAATGATGGAGTTATTGCAGATGCATTTTCAAAGGTTTTTTTCTTCTAGTGATATCATGAATAATATTATTATGCTTGTTATTTTTTTTTTTTTTTTTTGGTGCAAGTTACCACAACACCATTATCCCGTAGTTTTTAAGATCAAAGATACAACTATGTTGGTGTCCCTTGTCAATTTTACATTGTATTTTTTAAAATGTAACTGCCTACTCCCAAACTGTCATTTGAAGTAAAACACAAAGCCAAGTATTATTCTACACAATTTTTTTATTGTGCATTAAAAAAAAGAAAACAAATAAAATTAGACATGCTATCTGCCAATAGAACTTAACCAAAAAGTGCATTCTATACATCCTAAAATATATGTCCGCACTTCCTGTGTCTCCGTACCCTCCCTCACTGACACACGGATGTTTCGCGGCACGCATGCGCACTACAAGCTTATTTTGGTCCGTGTTATTGCGGCTCATTTCCGCATTGGCGTCCATCCTTACTCGTCACTACGCACGTGCATCACGTACAGCACATCGATTCACTGCGCATGCGCTATACGCGCATCACGCACATGCGCGGTACATTATCGCGCTGTGCGCCTTCCCTTTCCCGTTCTGAATGAACGGCTTTTTCTTTCTTGTTGATCACTGCTGCATCCTCCCCTGATCACTCCTACACATTGCACACTTGTTCTTATCTTAAAATTTAATCCCTCACGTGGTTTCATTCACTTCCGGTCCCCAAGGGGAGGCGTGGAACGCACGCCGGGCGGCCATTTTGGCCGAATACCGGAAGTGCCGTTTACACAGTCGTGGAGCTTTTTTCATCACTTCACTAGGACCCTCTATATAAACTCTGGTGGCTACAGTGGGGGGAACCCCCCAGACGACGTCTATGAAGACGAAACGCGTCGGGTAGGACCCCACTGTCGCCACGTTTTGTTTCAGCGCTGTTTCTATTGTTTTATCTGGATTTACATGTGAGTGTATATCTGCTTATTTTTTAATAAATCACTCAATTTTACGGATTCACACTATGTGGCCATTCCTTCTTTTTCCCACGTGTCCACATCATCGTTTGGCTCCACTAATCTGATTCTGAGGGATATGATACCATCTGGCTTGCCTCAACTACGTTGTCCCCCCTGGTTTGGGCATCCACCAATCAAAGGGATATAGCATCAAGCCAGTCCATCCATCAGCAACATCTTTCCAGGTCGCTCTGAACCACTCACCACCCAAGCCTACCTGACCCAATTCGGCGTACGCCCTTTGGGTCCATCCCATCTGGTAAGCCTTTCCATCTTCAGGTGGTGCTGTGTTTATTTTCACCATAGATGTCTTCTTGAAGTATCCATTTTCTTGAAGGACTTCTCATACAATATACATAAATGTACTTTTTGGTTCCTTTTTGGGAGCATTAACCCAACACGTTTTTACACATTGGACATTTCATCCTCTAGCGCTACACCTGTTTTGTTTTTTGTTTTTTTTGTTTTTTCTTATACATCCTAAAATATAGAAAATATACCAAATCAAATCATTATTATTCAACCCAAAAAATATTGTCAAAGCAATAACTCCAAGGTCAATAATAAATAACACGTTATCTCCTCCGATTCCGCAACATGGCTGGTTGACAAACGGCTGTTCGGAAACTAACTAAAAAGTACAAAATGAAAAGCGCAAAATGAAAAGAGCTAAATGAAAAACGCGAAAAAAAAAGCCGAATCAACACTCACCAAACTTCTACTAACACGAAATTAGCAGAAGGACCCCAAAGGGTGGCGATAAAGAGCTGAAAAACCACGTAGTACGTCGCTACGTTCGTAATTGTTGGCCAACATTTGTGTGACTGTGTATATGCAAGACAAGTTTGAGCCAACAACCTTCAAACAAAATTCTACGGTTTTGTTGGCGGAAAGTCCGATCGTGTGTACGAGGCATAAAAGTAAAACAAATCTAAATGCCTAAACTCAATTTTGCAATTTTGACATGTGTTAGTAAAACCGTACATATCCAGATGGATCATACCTTGTTTTTTTTCAAGACAAATTGGGTTTTATTTTTTTTATTATTATTATCAAAGCAAAACTGTCTCAAAATAGTAAACAAAAATCATTTTTGTTAAACGTAACTGTATATTTCTTGCTACTACCATAACCTACCACCAAAGGACAACCCAAAAAAAATTCTCCTACTCCTGACGATAGCAGCAATACCACATATGTGTATGTTAGTTGGTGTTTGTGCCCAAAGTACAGCCCAGAAACAATAGTGCACATTTTGTTTTGTTTTTTTAAATCCTACCTAAAACACACTGACACTGATTGACACTGATACTAATTACCAAAAAAAACCCAGTCCAAAAAAAAAAAATACTGACCCTGACCTTTGACCCAAACACTAACCCTGGCACTGACCTAGATCAAACCTTGATAGGTTTTTTTTTTTTTTGCTTTTTTTTCTACACACGCTTTTTTTTTTTTTGTTCTATCTCTGCGTGGGCTTCAGAGTGATTGATCAATCACTGGCTATCACAGCGATCAGGTGACCCGGAATCAGACATTCCGGGTCCCAGTCATTAGAACGGGGCCCGAGGCTCTCAGTGAGACCCCGGTCTCTGTGCTGGGAGCGTGTTGCAAGTAAGATACGCAAAAATGTGCCCCCATGGAAAAAAGCCCTGTTCAGTGGGGCTGCATATTTGCGTACAGTTGGCGTGAAGGGGTTAAGCTTGGATAAAAAAAAAACCTGGAAGCTGATTGGTTTCTATGCACAGCTGAATCAGATTTTGCGCTCTCCAGTTTTAGTAAATCATCCCCATTGTCATTCCTTGTGGTGTCATATGTAACTTGTTTCTCCTATTTCTGTTCAAGCCTAAAAAAAATTCTATCTTGAAATGACAACAATTTTATAAGACAAATACATTCTTTCCTCAAGTGACACTCTGACATTGTTTGTGGTGGTTTTCGTCATTTATTATTCTTATTGTTGTTAAAAAGTACAAGAAAAAAAAAGAATTAAACCTATATTTTTTTTTAGAAAGACCCCTTTATCCATTTCAATGCTGGCACTTTTACCCCCTTCCTGCCCAGGCCAATTTTCAGCTTTCAGAGCTGTCACACTTCGAATGACAATTGCACGGTCATGCTACACTGTACCTATAAGACATTTTTATCATAAAGACATGGATGAGCGAGTTTGGGGTTTGGGGTGGAGGAACTTGACTGGCCTGCACAAAGTCCTGACCTCAACCTAATAGAACACCTTTGGGATGAATTTGAGCGGAGACTGCGAGCCAGGCCTTCTCGTCCACATCAGTGCCTGACCTCACAAATGTGCTTCTGGAAGAATGGTCAAACATTCCCATAGACACACTCCTAAACCTTGTGGACAGCCTTCCCAGAAGAGTTGAAGCTGTTATAACTGCAAAGGGTGGACCAACTCAATATTGAACCCTATGGACTAAAACTGGGATGCCATTAAAGTTCATGTGGCTGTAAAGGAAGGTGTCCCAATACTTTTGACTATATAGTGCACATTAAGAATAAATAAAACTTCAGTCTATCATGAATCCTGCTGCCAGACGTATCCACCTTACCAACCACTCAGTGTCTGCCAACCCTCTCCTCCAATCCCTACACTGGCTCCCAATCACCCAGCGAATTATATTCAAAATACTAACCACAACATACAAAGCCATTTACAACTCTGCCCAGAGCTACATCACCAATCTTGTTTCCAAATATCACCCAAATCGTCCTCTCCGCTCTTCTCAAGACCTCCTATTCTCAAGCTCTCTCGTCTCCTCCTCTCATGTTCGTCTCCAGGATTTCTCCAGAGCCTCTCCCATCCTCTGGAACTCGCTACCTCCACCTGTCCGGCTATCCCCTACTCTTGCTACCTTCAGGCGATCCCTGAAAACTCATCTCTTCAGGAACGCCTATCACGTCTCCAACTAATCTTCTACAACTTCCATCAGATCATTCCCCACAGTTACAACCTTTTGCACCACCTGCCCCACCCTATTAGATTGTAAGCTCTTCTGAGCAGGGCCCTCTTAATCCTCTTGTATTTTATTGTTTTATAACTGTATTGTCTCCTTTTATATTGTAAAGTGCTGCGTAAACTGTTGGTGCTATATAAATCCTGTATAATAATAATAATAATAATAATAATAACAAAGGGGCGAATCTTAGAACTCTCAAATGTAAAACTTCAAAACTTTATTTCCTTTTTTGAAAGCTACCTTCAAGAGTCTTCTGCCTGAAATTTCAGACTTGTCAGTGCTGCCATTCAAATGTGGTACTGCATCATTGAAAAATTCGACTCATATATACCCATGGGCCAGAACTCAAAAATTTTTTGTACTTTACAATGCCCTGCCATAAAAACAGGATGCCCACGTGCTGCTTTTTAGCCCACAAACCCAGAGGGAAGAAACTCTAATTTTGGATTTTTATGACCGATGCCTTGCCTAATAATCTAGAAAATGCCTATTAACCACTTGCCGACCAGCTCACGTACATTTACTGCTGCAAGTCGGCTCTCCTGCCTAAACCGACATACCCAGGGCCGGATTTGCCATAAGGCCACCGAGGCCAGGCCTCCTCCCCCCCCACACACACACACACACCACCATTCTCGTCCTTTACCCCCCCTTTCAGGCTGCCCGTTAAATTTGATTAAGGGCACCGGTGCCCTTAGAAAAGATGGCCGCGAGCCGCCCACTACTGCGCATGCGCAGTTCTGAAGCGGCTGGGCTCGGGAAAGCTCGTACGCGCTCGGCCGGGCGGCGCATGCGCAGTAGCGTGATTGCGCCGCCCGGCGCCATTTTTGAAAAGATTAACAAGTAATGTCAGAGGTGCGGCGGCGGGGGGAGAGAGATGACATCTCTCATTGCCAGCACCGCTCTTCCGCCCTCCTTCATCTGGTGGCAGACAGGCAGCGTAGCAAGTGACATCCCCATCTGGTGGCAGTGTGGCAAGTGACATCCCCATCTGGTGGCAGTGTGGCAAGTGACATCCCCATCTGGTGGCAGTGTGGCAAGTGACATCCCCATCTGGTGGCAGTGTGGCAAGTGACATCCCCATCTGGTGGCAGTGTGGCAAGTGACGTCTCCATCTGGTGGCAGCATGGCAAGTGACATCCCCATCTGGTGGCAGCGTGGCAAGTGACATCCCCATCTGGTGGCAGTGTGGCAAGTGACATCCCCATCTGGTGGCAGTGTGGCAAGTGACATCCCCATCTGGTGGCAGTGTGGCAAGTGACGTCTCCATCTGGTGGCAGCATGGCAAGTGACATCCCCATCTGGTGGCAACGTGGCAAGTGACATCCCCATCTGGTGGCAGCGTGGCAAGTGACATCCCCATCTGGTGGCAGTGTGGCAAGTGACATCCCCATCTGGTGGCAGTGTGGCAAGTGAGGTCTCCATCTGGTGGCAGCATGGCAAGTGACATCCCCATCTGGTGGCAGCGTGGCAAGTGACATCCCCATCTGGTGGCAGCGTGGCAAGTGACATCCCCATCTGGTGGCAGTGTTGAACTATTTCATTTTACATTACAATGTAATGATAGAAGTAATGTGTTTCAATCATCCTGACACCATACCAACCATGGTGCCGGGGATGATTGAGGCACTAACACCAGCCATTGCCCTGAAAAATTGCCAGCGAAAAATCCTTACCCCACGCGCGCTTACCCTGAAGTATTTTTAGTCTGTACAATTAAAGCCAGTTGTTTTCAGTGTTCTCGTGTATGGAGATATGTTTTTAATTGATCTATTGTAGCAGTCATCGATAAAGTCGGCTCTCCTGCCTAAACCGACATACCCAGGGCCGGATTTGCCATAAGGCCACCGAGGCCAGGCCTCGGGGCGGCAGCGGTGCAGGGGCGGCGCCGCTCCTGCGGCGACTTCGCGGCCGCCCCCCCCTTTCAGGCTGCCCGTTAAATTTGATTAAGGGCACCGGTGCCCTTAGAAAAGATGGCCGCGAGCCGCCCACTACTGCGCATGCGCAGTTCTGAAGCGGCTGGGCTCGGGAAAGCTCGTACGCGCTCGGCCGGGCGGCGCATGCGCAGTAGCGTGATTGCGCCGCCCGGCGCCATTTTTGAAAAGATTAACAAGTAATGTCAGCGGTGCGGCGGCGGGGGGAGAGAGATGACATCTCTCATTGCCAGCACCGCTCTTCCACCCTCCTTCATCTGGTGGCAGACAGGCAGCGTAGCAAGTGACATCCCCATCTGGTGGCAGTGTGGCAAGTGACATCCCCATCTGGTGGCAGTGTGGCAAGTGACATCCCCATCTGGTGGCAGTGTGGCAAGTGACATCCCCATCTGGTGGCAGTGTGGCAAGTGACATCCCCATCTGGTGGCAGTGTGGCAAGTGACGTCTCCATCTGGTGGCAGCATGGCAAGTGACATCCCCATCTGGTGGCAACGTGGCAAGTGACATCCCCATCTGGTGGCAGCGTGGCAAGTGACATCCCCATCTGGTGGCAGTGTGGCAAGTGACATCCCCATCTGGTGGCAGTGTGGCAAGTGAGGTCTCCATCTGGTGGCAGCATGGCAAGTGACATCCCCATCTGGTGGCAGCGTGGCAAGTGACATCCCCATCTGGTGGCAGCGTGGCAAGTGACATCCCCATCTGGTGGCAGTGTGGCAAGTGACATCCCCATCTGGTGGCAGTGTGGCAAGTGAGGTCTCCATCTGGTGGCAGCATGGCAAGTGACATCCCCATCTGGTGGCAGCGTGGCAAGTGACATCCCCATCTGGTGGCAGCGTGGCAAGTGACATCCCCATCTGGTGGCAGCATGGCAAGTGACATCCCCATCTGGTGGCAGCCAGGCAGTGTGGCAAGTGACATCTCCATCTGGTGGCAACGTGGCAAGTGACATCTCCATCTGGTGGCAGCCAGGCAGTGTGGCAAGTGACATCTCTATCTGGTGGCAGCATGGCAAGTGACATCCCCATCTGGTGGCAGGCAGAGTGGCAAGTGACATCCCCATCTGGTGGCAGCCAGGCAGTGTGGCAAGTGACATCCCCATGTGGTGGCAGGCATAGTGTCAAGTGACAAGCGATGGTGGCAAGTGACACGCTCAGGGCTCCCAATGATTCTGCATTATGGTGAGTTGAACTATTTCATTTTACATTACAATGTAATGATAGAAGTAATGTGTTTCAATCATCCTGACACCATACCAACCATGGTGCCGGGGATGATTGAGGCACTAACACCAGCCATTGCCCTGAAAAATTGCCAGCGAAAAATCCTTACCCCACGCGCGCTTACCCTGAAGTATTTTTAGTCTGTACAATTAAAGCCAGTTGTTTTCAGTGTTCTCGTGTATGGAGATATGTTTTTAATTGATCTATTGTAGCAGTCATCGATAAAGGACGAGAATGGTGGTGTGTGTGTGTGTGTGGGGGGGGGGGCGGCATTGAAGGACCGGGCCTTGGGGCGGCAAAGGGAGTAAATCCGGGCCTGGACATACCTGTACGTCGGTCTGCGCAAGGAGGATAGCGGGCGCGCACGCCCGCCGAGCGCTGCAGGAGCGTGCCAGCGGGTCTCGCGGACTCGATGTCCGCCAGCGACTGAAGATCGCTGTGTACAGAGGCAGAACGGGGAACTGTAAACTGTAAACAAGGCGATTCCCCATTCTGCCTAATGACATGTCAGAGATCTTCTGTTCCCAGTGATCTCAGTCACGTCCCAGTGAGCCCATCCCCCCTACAGTTAGAACACACCCAGGGAACACAGTTAACCCCTTGACTGCCCCCTAGTGTTAACCCCTTCCCTGCCAGTGTCATTTATACATTGATCAGCGCATTTTTATAGCACCGATCAATGTAATAATGACACCGGTCCCCAAAAAGTGTCATTTGGGGTCAGATTTGTCCACCGCAATGTCGCAGTCCTGATACAAATCACAGATTGCCGCCATTACCAGTAAAAACAATTTGAAAAAAAAGTCCCTAAATCTATCCCGTAGTTTGTAGACGCGATAACTTTTGTGCAATCAATATACGGCTATTTCGATTTTTTTTACCAAAAATATGTAGAAGAATATATATCGGCCTAAACTGATAAATAAATTTGTTTTTTTATGGGTTTTTTTGAATGTGTATTATAGCAGAAAGTAAAAAAACTTTTTTTTTTTTTTTTTTACAAAATTGTCACTCTTTTTTTGTTTATAGAGCAAAAAATAAAAACCGCAGAGGTGATCAAATACCACCAAAAGAAAGCTCTGTTTGTGGGGAAAAGAGGACGTCAATTTTGTTTGGGTACAGCGTCGCACGACTGCGCAATTGTCAGTTAAAGCGACGTAGTGCCGTATCGCAAAAAATGACCTGGTCATTAAGGGGGCAAATACTTTTGGGGCTGAAGTGGTTAATTAATAATCAATTTAACATTCAGCATCCACAGACATCAATGGGGTTTGGCAACCAAACTTTAGGGATGTTTGCTGGACCCGCCATGTACGCAGGTACTTTTGGCTCATCCCTACTATGGAAAAATACCCTGTAATATATTACATTTTTGTTCTCGAGTTTAGATGCTCAAAATAAAAAAACAAAAAAATATGAATTTGTCTAATATTAGTAATCGCTAATGTTAGACACATGTTGATTTATTGTTTGTTTCCTGTTTGGTGCCCGGGCTGTTGCTAGCATCACCAGTTCTTGTACTAAAAATCAATCATTCTGGATTCCGATCGCATGATCACGGTGGCAATCAATCACCAATTCACTGAAAAGGCTGTTAGTAAACAATGTTTTTGCAGCTGTTGCTGCCCCTCGGATTTTCCTCTCTGCCCTCACAGCACCTTCAGCTGTGCCAATAGAAGGAGACACATTGCTGCCGCAGTATTGTACTGTAGGCTACATTTCTTGCTGTCAAGTTACTCTTATTGCCAACCAGCCGCCGCAGTTATACTGCGGCAGGTTGCCTCGGCCGTGCGAATCGCCGTAGCTTTACGTCGGGCTCGTACACGGCGTTCTGTGGGGGAAAAAAATAACAATTAAAGAAAAAATAATATAGCACATATAATTGCGACACCAATCATATTGTAATTGAATGTTATTAAAAATGACCTTTCCTTTTCAATGCAGTCTTTCACTCATGGTTAGCGTTTGGCTGAAGCAATTTATTATCAATCAACTGTGTTTACTCTTTTTAAATCATACAGAAACTACCCAAATGACCCTGATGACCCTGATCAAAAGCTTACATACCCCAGTTCTCAATACTGTGTATTGCCCCCTTTAACATCAATGACAGCTTGAAGTCTTTTGTGGTATTTGTGGATGAGGCTCTTTATCTTCTCAGATGGTAAAGCTGCCCATTCCTCTTGGCAAAAAGCCTCCAGTTCCTGTAAATTCTTGGGCTGTCTTGCATGAACTGCATGTTTGAGATCTCCCCAGAGTGGCTCAATGATATTGAGGTCAGGAGACTGAGATGGCCACTCCAGAACCTTCACTTTATTCTGCTGTAGCCAATGACAGGTCGACTTGGCCTTGTGTTTTGGATGATTGTCATGTTGGAATGTCCAAGTACATCCCATGCGCAACTTCCTGGCTGATGAATGCAAATGTTCCTCCAGTATTTTTTGATAACATACTGCATTCATCTTGCCATCAATTTTGATCAAATTTCCTGTGCCTTTGTAGCTCACACATCCCCAAAACATCAGCAATCCACCTCCGTGTTTCACAGTAGGAATGGTGTACATTTCATCTTAGGCCTTGTTGACTCCTCTCCAAATGTAGTGTTTATGGTTGTGGCCAAAAAGCTCAATTTTGGTCTCATCACTCCAAATGACTTTGTGCCACAAGGTTTGAGGCTTGTCTCTGTGATGTTTGGCATATTGTAAGCGGGATACTTTGTGGAATTTGCGTAGTAATGGCTTTCTTCTGGCGTCTCGACCATGCAGCCCATCTTTCTTTAAGTGCCTCCTTATTGTGCATTTTGAAACAGCCACACCACATGTTTTCAGAGAGTCCTATATTTCACCTGAAGTTATTTGTTAGTTTTTCTTTGCATTCCGAACAATTTTCCTGGCAGTTGTGGCTTAAATTTTAGTTGGTCTACCTGACCGTGGTTTAGTTTCAACAGAACCCTTCATTTTCCACTTCTTGGTTAGAGTTTGAACACTGCTGATTGGCATTCTCAATTCTTTGGATATCTTTGTATATCCCTTTCCTGTTTTTTACAGTTCAACTACCTTTTCCCACAGATCCTTTGACAATTCTTTTGCTTTCCCCATGACTCAGAATCCAGAAATATCAGTGCAGCATTGAAAGATGCAAGGGTCTGTCAGGAGTCCAGAAACTCATTGACCTTTTATACACACACACTAATTACAAGCAAACAGATCACAGGTGAGGATGGTTACCTTTAATAGTCATTCAAACCCCTTTGTGTCCACTTGTGTGCATGTTATCAGGCCAAAATCATCAGGGTATTTAAACGTTTGATCAGGGTCATTTGGGTAGTTTCTGTTGTCATTATGATTTAAAAAGAGTAAACACAGTTGATTGATAATAAATGGCTTCAGCCAAACACTAACCATGAGTGAAAAAAAATTTTTTGTGTTATCATTCATATTCTCTGAAAAATGGCCAGGAAATCATAAATTCTGCCAGGATATGTAAACTTTTGAGCACAGCAGTATAATAATTTTACTTTAAATTCTGTTGTTAGTATTGCATTTGTGGTGTTATGTTTACGGTACATTGTTTCTATGATGTCACAGGTTATTCAAATCTGTGAATTTATTGGATATTATTTAAGGTACTTATATAGTGCTGTCAATTTACACAGTGCTTTACATATACATTGTACATTCACATCAGTCCCTACCCTCAAGGAGCTTACAATCTAATGTCCCTAACTCACATTCATATACTAAGGCCAATTTAGATAGAAGCCAATTAACCAACCAGCATGTCTTTGGAGTGTGGGAGGAACCGGAGTACCCGGAGGAAATCCACGCAGGCACAGGGAGAACATGCAAACTCCAGGCAGGTAGTGGTTGGGATCCTGTGAATCTTTTTACTGCTAGGCAAGAGTGCTACCGACTACACCACTGTGTATATTGTTTGTAGATTTACTCATGCATTCTGCTTATTCGTCTGCATTTCTTTTATCTTTTCATGGAAGTTATCACTTTCCCAGAAGCAGGTATAAGGGGCAAGGAGCAGCCAGTATATGCCAATGAGGACCATAGACTAAAATACTCAATAGCAAGGAGGAAAATGTCTGTGACTGTGTTTGAAAGTGAGTGTATAGTGCCCCCTTGATGTAAGTTTATCTAACCCTAGGCACCTGCATGGGCCTACTTCACAAATCTAGGTGATAGAGGTTCCAAGATTCCAGAACTACAATTTTTGCTCATTGTTCCACAGCCTCCAGGCTATATTTGGAAACACTCTCTTTTACACATGAAAGGCTCCTTAGCTTCTGATGGTTCCAGGCCTAGTCTATAAAGATACCAATAAGAACCAGACCCGCAAGATGTTGAGGTCCCAGGGAACGCTGTTTACCTGGGAGACCCATTTTATTGCAGCCATGTCAATGGGATCTCATTAACTAGCCCCTGTCAACAACACCAGTCATCCGATCAGATCCCGTCTCATATTCTCTGTACCTTAGGTGTGGGTTCACCCTCTTTGCCTTTTGATGCTGTTTAACTTGCAACTTCTCTCAAAAGTTATTTTTGGATAGTAAAATTAATCCACATATTATCTCATACTCTTTGGCTGGCCAGGTCCTTTGCCCACGTGAAGGATAACTTTAAGTTAGTCCTTGGCTACTCTGTTTCGCCAGGAACCCTGGCTTTCCCCAAAGGGGAAATTGCAAGGTGGGTCTTTCACATTATCCCAGAAGGCACCCTCCTTTCCAGCTATGACATTAAAACTGTTCTTCTTTTGGTCCACCCTTGACTTTGACTAAGGCACCACCCCATGACTCCTTCCAAAGCACAGAACTATTTCTTCGAGTGAGAGATGCCAGACCCTGAACCTTTCCTGGCAGCTGCAGAAGTAGAAACTATCAAACTGGAGTGGATAAAACTAATGATTTGCCCTCTGAAAACAGTTTAGAGCAACGGTGGTAACATGAGTCATTATAACTAGGTTGACATTTCTGTTTATCCATTGGATGAATGTGTGCAAGTAAAAAAGTCCAACGAATATACTTTATAACTATAGTGAAAGATCAAAAGGAACCTGGCAATGAATGATCAGTGAACCAATCATTCACTGCATTAAGTAAATGATTTCAAATAGACAGCATGGCCTTAGGCACACCACATGAAAAATAGGCTCTTCAGAAATGGTTGGAGACTTTCTGCAAAAGGAACATTCAAAGCGTAAGAACATGTTTGTGGAAGGAAAGTTTAAAACTGGAGATGCATAAGTATTACCGTAACTGCACCACAAGCAGCAAATGACACGTTTACTTGTACAGTAATGTTTTCAGAGATTGAGCGAATCTAATTAACAAATATCCGTGAGAGTCACAGCAATTTGGTATAAAACAGTTCAGTTGATCAGTGTAAAGAAACAAATAGTATTTCTCAAGCCAGATCCAAGAGACATTATTTATGTTATCCACAATGGCCTATTCACAGCGTTGCACCTGCTTGTCTGATCCAATCGCTCTGGCTCCAGACCAATCTCATACAGAAAACCCAACAAAGGTGCTGATAGCTCATCATGATAGCAGTTATATTGTAATTTAGGCAGAAATATGAACAAATACCAGTGCTTCTATCATAGAATGCAGGTCATAAGAGACAGAATCCAACATAGCATAGTTGCTCAGACTCTTTTTTTTTTTCTTTTAACTTCAAAATGTTCCTTTATTGAGACAAAAATTCAAGGCATGATACAACATTTGTCCAACATGGACCAAATCAAAGAGACACAGTACAGGTGAGTTTTAATAAGGGAATAGCATGTACATCAACTATGTGACAATTCACATCTATAAAGCTGGATTCCTTCTGTTTCTAATTAAACAAGAGCCACAGCAGGCACTATAGCCCTATATACCAGGATTCTTCCTCCAGGGAGTTACTCCTACCTATGCCGTCAATGGCTGCCAAATTTTATTAAATTTCTTAGGGCAGTTCCTGTTAAGGTATGTCAATTTATAAAGTGGAAGCACATAATTTATTGACTTTTCCCAGGATCCCACCGTGGGGGGAGAGAGGGCATTCCAACGCAGTACAGTTTCGCTCTTTGCGTAGAAGAAAAGGTAAGTTAGTAGCAATTTGGTGCAGCGAGGTCTCTGATCATCATCCTGGATACCCAGAAGCGCCAGCTCCGGGAATACAGGAAGAGTCAGTTGGAGGTGGCCAGTGACAGTGTCCACTACCTCTTCCCAATATCTGGTCATTTCCGGACAACTCCAGAACATATGGTAGTATGTTCCTACGCTGTTCTGGCACCTGGGATAGTCCTTGCGACCGTTGTAGGTATACCTTGTGGAGCCTCTGGGGTGGGGGTTGCTCAGATTCTTAAAGCGAACCTGACCTGGTTCAAAAAGTGTGCAAGGTAACAACAGCTCTGTAGCGTAATTTAAAAAAAAAAAAATCCTGAAAAAACAATAATGCTGAGGTATGGGCACCTTGGGGTGCCTGCAAATAGCTTGAATTTTCTTACAGTAAGCCCACATTGGTCACCTCCACTGTTATGTTCCACCATTGGAGCTGAGAGTCTACTACTGTAAGCTCCATGTCGGATGGTGTCAGAGCTTACACATATTTGATGACATCACATCTTCCTCCAGAGACAATTATGGCTCCTCAGACTAGATCACTGTATCATGGTAGACTGCCACAGTCACATGCCAAAACTGCAAGCACTAGGTATTTTCTGAGGGCTTTGGCAGAGCAAAGTGAGAGCACCACAAAAGTCAAGTACAAGGGGTTGGGGTGAGCTTGCAAGAGATTCCATCACTTTTCTCTGAAGGTAATGAATTCAGGGCTATACAAATAATATCTAAAACAAGAGGCATGTGTATTCTTACTGCAGATCAGTTTCTCTAAACCTGCAAAGCCTCTCTAAATTCTTGGCTCAGGCAATGCACTGTACCTCAACTGGTCTTTAGGATGAGATTAAGTCCCACCCTCTCTTGATGTTATGCACTGTCCCAGCCATTTAAATATAAAAGGACAGAACCTCAGTGGGCAGTTTGGGTTGTGCTATTTGATATTTGAACACCAGAGGGTTAGGCTTACTGTTGGGTCCTAGAACCTGTGATGTGATCATACCTGTGATGCACAAAAGCATTAATCTTCTGTGCATCACAGGTATTTCAGCACAGTCTTTACCCCAGATATTTCTTAAGCCTTGTCAAATTAACTTTAAAGGCTGGTTCATACCAGATGCAGTCCAGTGTGTTTTAATTTGGCATTAAAAAAGCAGGGACAGTGTTTAACATGGATTCCAATGGCCCTAGTTCACACCAGTACAGTGCGTTCCAGTGCAGTCAACAAAAGTAGAACATGTTGCAATTTTTCTGTATTGAATACATATTGAATACCAGAATGCACATGTCCTAAATTGTCCTCAGTTAAGATGAAGAAAAAAAGGGGGGGGGGGGATGCACTGGAACTCATCAAAAACGCACCGGAATGCATCAAAAATGACTCGAAATGCTAAAATCATGGTGTGAACCGGTCCTAAAGGGAAGCTATACTGCCAATCTAAAATCCTCTATGGGATCTCCCACAAATTCCACATTAAGAAGGTTAAGGTTTACACAAATCTCTAGTTAAGACTAGTCCTTAGCATCATTGCAATGGCCTGTCCATGTATAATATCACTATGAGCAGCAGGTGGGATTTCATATTTGCTTAAGATATCTACAGTACATACCCTTCTTATCTCCGTATAAACCCTTCAAGCTCCCCCCTATTTGTACATACTTTCCTTCCCCTTGCTCCCTCTTAGCTCTGTTTGCCCGCAAATGCAAAGAAGTGTGAAGAAGCTTAATGTAAGCTCTTGGAATTTACACAGGGCTAATGACTCTCTTCCCTATAGGCATCTAGGCATCCAGCGCTACATTATGAGAATCACATGCTCCCTATGCTTTGAAACATTGAGCATTTTCATCCACTTCCAGCAGCTGATTCAAGGGACAGGAAAGGGAATGAGAATTAGGTATAAAAAATTGGTGTGGGGTATGAGCAGCAGTTAAGTGAACCTGTTGCTTTGCCCTGCCAGGACAGGAAGTGGAGAAAAATCTACCCAATGGATACATAGGCAGCAATAAAAGCCCAACAGAGGTTTTAATCCTTCCCCATTGTATCAAAACAAACATATCCAGAATTTAACCTTTAAGTACTAAAAAAAGTGCAGTTTTACTTTTGGAAGACTTAGCTGTACCTACTTTGGTAAAAGATCTACCTTTTAGATAAAAGGCAGGGTAAGTCTGGCTGTTGCTCTGTTGCTGACCTCTCAGCTGCCCCATACTTATACAGAATGTAAATAATGATGAGTATCTGTAAGATGATAATGTTATGTACAATAAGAAGCTGAAAGACTGTAATTGAGGTCAGGCAGTTGACAAGACAGCAGTTATATGGCTTTAGATTGCTTTTGATGTCTGATTCTCAATGTGACCCTAAAAGTAAAGAGCATTGCTCTAAGCGTGATCCTACAAATGAATTACATATTCCTCTTAGCTCCTAAAGTGTTACTAAACCTAGCACCCTGCATTCACTATATCTGGTCTCCCACAGTACACAGAACATGGAAATGCAATTATTTTAGTAAATATAAACTGCTAAATACCTTTTCTCATCAGCAGTGTATAGCAGTCCTGTGACTTCTATCAGTATCTGCTTAAAGCTTGAGATTTCATTCTGCTCTGACTATCCTATGAGGCTGCAGGACCCCTGACCCTCTGTCTGGACAGTGCTGATTGGCCCTGTGCTGATCACATGTGCCTTCCCAAAAAAAAAAACTCACACACCAAACTGAGCATGTGCAGTTTGTCCCCTAGCCTCTGTTCTATCGGGAGATGGATTGGGGACTGTGGAAGAAGGGGAGGATGAGAGAAAACAAGATCAAACAGTCTTTTTACACAATGCGGAGGCTTAACCCCTTAGGTTCCACAGTGAGTATAAGAAGCATGTTTTACTGCATATACAGACCGCTTTTACTGTTGTGGGTTTGGTAACACTTTAATATTGACACATATTTTGCGTCCATCTGTTTGTCTATTTTTTTAATAGAAGTACAGATTTTTTTCCTTATATATATATTTTTTTGTTTTTTAATATAGCTTATAATAAACATGCCTTTTATTGGATCAGGATTTCAAGGTTTTTGTTTTTAACTTCTTGTTTTTTCATTTCTTGTGCTTTTGTACTTTATAGCACAATTTTTTTTGGGGGGGGGGTTAGCATTTATTACTTTGTAATGCTCCAAGCATTATGTCAGTATATATTCATTTTGAATTTGGTGTCTAGCGCTCCATGTGTCCATATTGGAAGCAGTGTCTAGCACCATGTACAGACAGCTTTTTGGATCTTTTTCCTTCCTATTAATGAGTCCAGCTGAGCTCTATTTATTGTAACAGCTTATGATGCAAATAACCTGAAGTAATTCAGTCACTTCCACTTGACTAAGGCTGTGAGAGGGTGAAATGTGTCAGAGGGGTGTGGCTTGGGAGGAAACGCGCGGAGGCTGATTTCCCATACATGATGATTGGGTTGATAGCTGGTGTGGGGCTCCTTACCCTTATTGATACCCTGATTCTCAAGTTGAAAAGTCAGATGTAAGCAAAATAACTAAAGACAACTAAAAAGGCAAGTATAAATATCCCATCAACCTCTCCATACACTATAGGGTTGATTTATTAAAACTGGAGAGTGCAAAATCTGGTGCAGCTGTTCATGGTAGCCAATCAGCTTCTAACTTCAGCTTGTTCAATTAAGCTTTGACAAAAAAAAAAAAAAAAAAGCTGATAGGTTTCTATGCAGAGCTTCGGCAGATTTTACCTGTGCCTTGTTAAAAAGTGTCTGTGGATGCTCCCCCATCATGTTTTACGACATAGGCCAAATGACATAGGCTACAGAATAAAAGATCATTTTATCTTCAAATAGAAGTCTCATACCTATTCATATGGCCCTAAATAAGCAAATACGGTAAAACCTTGGATTGCGATCATAATTTGTTCTGGAAACATGCTTGTAATCCAAAGCACTCGTGTATCAAAGCAAATTTCCCTATAAGAAATTATGAAAACTCAGATGATTTGTTCCACAACCATTTATTTATAAGTCCTTCAGTCTATAGTCCATATAAGAAGATCATAGCAATGTGACTTCAAGGCAACTTCTATGGGCACAAGTTGGATAGAAGTCGGTGCAACTTCAGTAGTTCTAATTAAAGCGGACCTTCAGTCATTTTTTCCTTCCACATAATAAATCTTCTGCCCTTGTTGTTTTAACTTTGGATAGTAAAACATTTTTTTTTTCTGCCAGTAAATACCTTATACAGCCCACTTCCTGTTTTTTGTCTAGTAAAAAGCCTAGGCTTATGATATCATGCACAGCTCTCTCTCTCACTCACTTGAGAGTTTGCCAGGAAGGGAGGGGAGGTGAGTCATAAGAGGGCCAATCAGAGCTACAGAGCTGGAGGGGGCTGGATGAGGACAGAGCTAACAGGAGACTGCAGAGATCTATGTGTATTCATCCAGAGAAGAGAAATGTGCAGACAAGCAGAGCTGTGAGTGTGTCTATCTGTATATGTGTGTGTATCTGTATATATGTGTATGTGTGTGTCTGTGTAAATCCAGGAAGTGAACAGGCAGCACCTTCAGCTGCCCACGGTTAAAATGGCTGCAGCCAGACTCAGTGGAGGGAAATTTCTGCAGCACATTTGGCAAGTACAAAATCACAGTATATATATAAAATAATATGCAACGTGGTTGGAGGGAAGCTTTAGAATGGCACAAATGTTTTTATTACAGATTATGTGAGCAGACTGCATTTCCTCTTTAAGACACCTCTGATTGACTAACCAGGGATTTTCACATGTCATGAGACTTGGGCTCTCACAAGTGGGATCCCAAGTCGCGGCAGTGTGAACCGAGCCTAAATGTTGTTCCATTCATTGAATGTAACCATTTTGCTACACTTATGCCGCGTACACACAAACGGACTTTTCGACCGGACTGGTCCGACGGTCTATCTGATGGACTTTCGGTAGACTTCCAACGGACTTTCCCAACGAACGGACTTGCCTACACACGATCACACCAAAGTCCGACGGATTTGTACGTGATGACGTATGACCGGACTAAAATAAGGAAGTTGATAGCCAGTAGCCAATAGCTGCCCTAGCGTCGGTTTTCGTCCGTCGGACTAGCCTACAGACGAGCGGACTTTTCAATAGGAACTGGGTCCGGCGGAGTTCCGACGTTGTTAGGTTCAACTTTTAAATAAGTTGCTTATAGTTTATATTGCTTTGCCAAATTATTGCTTCTATAAGAAAGATGACACGGAGTCAGGTATGTCTGTATCACAGTTCTGAGCATCCCCAAAAGGACTGCTCCCTTTACATCTTTTATAGGCAGTTCCAAAAGCAGTAATCTTATCGGCATTACCAAATGAGGTTAAGGTACAAAGAGTTTCTCATCAGCGAACATGTAATGATTATTCAGCAGTTCCAAATTCCATCTAGATACAGATTGATAGAACAATTGATACGTACATAGGTAAGAAAGGAGCACAAACAATTTAAATAGAACAATTGATACGTACACAGGTAAGAAAGGAGCACAAACAATTTAAATAGAACAATTGATACGTACACAGGTAAGAAAAAACAGAAACAATTAAAGTGGAACTCTAAGTCATTATTTCAACCCTATCAATTTCCCCCTTTGACATCATCCTCTCCTTCCCCCTGGGTCCTCATGAATAAGTTCTAGTCAGTTTTTCCCCAGAGTCCTTTCCCTGACCGCGAGTTGTCAGAGGGGTAGAACCCATCCCCCTAGGTATTACCAACATCTTAAAATTCAAGAAGAGGAGTTTTATAGGAGTAGGGTCATGTCAATACACACTTATCAGTATACCCTGTCTATTCTCCTAATTTTCCTATTTATTTTCCTGTATACACATATATTCGTGATTGTAAGTGATATTAATATTAGAATAATAATTACCATTGGACTTAACAACCAGTGAAAGGTATTGGTTGCTGTAGAAGACATTCCACTAAATATATCCCACCAACGTGGTGCAGTATCCTGTTGTATCTGTGAGGAAAGATGTACTAGTCTACCTTTGTCAATAATAATTTGCTACTTTAGGATCATCTATAGCCCATTCAAAAGTTGTTGTTTCCTCTACTTCAAGTACATTAATACCAGGAGTCCATGCATATATTTGTAAAACAACAATCTTCAACAAAAAATCTGTAAGTAGATATTTCATCATGTTGTTTTCTCGGGTTGTTTCTTGCAATGTGATGCGTGTATCCAGGTAGGTTTTCCTTCCAGCTTTACTGAGGTGGCTGTGGTCAAGAGTACTTGGTAAGGACCTTCAAACCTGGGTTCCAATGTCTTTCTGGTGTGTTTCTTCACATATACATAATCCCCTGGTAGCAGAGTATGTGTACCTGTTATTGAATTAGGGTCTGGAAGAGAAGAATACACACTTTTGTGGATCTTAGTTAGACGTTGTTGTAATTGTATCACATATGCAGTCAAACTATCACATTGCAATTGCATACTCTGTGGAAAGTATAAACCCAATCTAGGTGCATTCCCAAAAAGTATCTCATATGGGGATAATCCTGTCTTTCCTGTTGGAGTGTACCTTATAGAGAACAAAGCCAAAGGCAGGCATTCTGGCCAAGGCTTGTTTAACTCTTGCATGGCTTTTTGTATTTTTAACTTTATTGTCCCATTTACTCTCTCCACTGATCCTGAACTCTGTGGGTGGTAAGGGGTGTGAAAACTTTGTTGAACCCCTAACATGGTCATCACATTCTGCATGATTTCTCCTGTAAAGTGTGTCCCCCTATCTGATTCTATGGTTTCAGGAAGACCAAACCTAGGTATTAACTCAGTGATCAGTTTCTTAGCTGTGGCTTTAGCTGTAGCCGATTTTACTGGATAACTTTCCGGCCAACCTGAGAATAAATCGATACACACGAGGACAAATTCAAAAGGGCCGCTCTTAGGCATTTGTATGTAATCAATTTGCAGTCTCTGGAAGGGGTATTGGGCCCGGACCTGGTGTTTTCGTGGGGTTTTTACTCTCTGTCCTGGGTTATTCAGGAGACAGATTTGGCAGGCTGCACAATAGTTTCTTGCAGTGCTACTGAATCCAGGGGCGAGCCATCCTTGGTTCACAATCCTATACATGGAATTGGAACTGACGTGTGTGGGTAGGTGAACTGCCGCTGCCATTTCTGGGTACAGAGAGGCAGGCAGGCATATTTTGCCTCCTTCCCTCCATACATTGTCAAGGTCTGGTGCTGCTCCCATCCTGACCCACTTATCTTTTTCGCTCTCCCCTGCTTGCTCCTGTAATTTACTCAGCTGCTGCCATGTTGGTTCTGGGATACTCACCTCTACCGCTGCTAAGGTCTCAGGGCTTCCTTCCCCTAGAGCTGCCTGTTTTGCAGTCAAATCTGCAAATGCATTTCCTTTTGCCTCAATTGTTTTTGCGCTCGTGTGTGCCGCTATCTTCATAATGGCTACTCGTTTAACCTTTTGAAGATTGTTCAGGACTCTCTTAATCCCTTCTCCATGTTTTACAGGTGTACCTGCTGCTGTCAGATAACCTCTAGCCCTCCATATGTGGCCATAATCGTGCGCTACACCATAAGCGTAGGCAGAGTCAGTGTAAATATTCCCTATTCGTTCTTTTAAGTATTCTAGGGCTTGTTCTAAAGCTTTTAATTCTGCTTCCTGTGCTGACATGTGGGCTGGTAAGGGCTGTGCTTCAATTACCTGCGTATCAGTCACTACAGCATACCCTGTGTGATATTTACCCTTGTCATCAGCATACCTACTACCATCTATATACAAGGTGTACTCAGCATTTAAAATCGGTGTATCTGTAACATGTGGGAATCCCATTGTCTCCTGTTCCATGAGCTGAAAACAATCGTGCTGATCTACTTCTTTAAACAAAAGAGTGTCAGTGTCCTCATTTCTTTTCTCACTAGTACTATTAGTACTATCATTCCCCCTTGCCAAATCTGGTGACTGAAGAGGCAAAAAGGTGGCCAAATTTAAGGTTGTACAGCGCTGAAAAGTAACATTTGGAGGTAAGAGTAAAGTACACTGTAATCTTAATTGCCTAGCCATTGAAATGTGTTTGGGCTGTACCTGAGACAAGATTGCATGTATGTCATGTGTGGTATGCACTACGACTGGATTGTCTAGAACAATCTCTGATGACTTATCTATGATAATTGACACTGCAGCTACCGCCCGTACACAAGACGGTGAACCTCTAGATACTGGATCTAATGCTGCTGAAAAGTAAGCGACTGGTCTTTGTTTTACATGTGCCTGTGTCAGAACACCTGTGGCGTGTCCAGTGATCTCAGCAATGTACAGATTAAATATCTTGGTGTAATCTGGTATACCAATAGCCGGGGCAGAAATCAACAACTTTTTCAAAGTGATAAACGACTCATAAGCTATTTCTGTAAGCATATACGGTACAATTTTCAAACAATCGTATAATGGCTGCATCAAAGCGCTAGCATGTGGTATCCACTGTCTACAATATGACACAATACCTAAAAACATACGCAATTGTTTGAAATTCCGTGGGGGTAACATTTCCTTTATCACTTGAACCCTCTCCTCAGTGGGATGTCTCGTACCCTGTGATATACAATGTCCCAAAAAGATAACTTTTTCCTGACACACTTGTAACTTTTTCTTATTAACCTTGCAACCTTTTTCTGCCAAAAATCGCAACAAATTAAGGGTGGTGGCCAAACAAGTTTCTTTGTCAGGGCAGCATAACAATAAATCATCCACATATTGTAACAATACCCAGGAATCTGGTGGTACCCATTCTCCCAACACCGTTTGCAATGCTTGCGAATACAAGGTAGGTGAATGCGCCATACCCTGAGGTAGGCGTGTCCAGGTTAGTTGCCGATTTTTTATTGAAAATGCGAACCAAAGTTGGCATTCTTCAGCAAGCGGGACGGAAAAGAAAGCATTCGCTAAATCTATAACCGTAAAGTACATACTGGTTGATGGTATTTGTGACAGTAATGTATGTGGATTGGGTACTAAAGGTGTCATCGGGGCTAGTATTTTGTTGACCGCTCTAAGGTCTTGGACCATTCTATACTTCTATTTCTTTTTAACCGGGTACAAGGGAGTGTTTGCCGGTGATTTTACCTCTTTTAGAACTCCACTTTTTAAGAAGGATTGGACCTGCATTTCTATGGCCGTCTCTTGGGGTGCACTAAGTGGATACTGCTTTTGTTGGGGAAGCACTGCTCCTGGAATCAGCTGTAGGGTAACCGGAGGTATGGGCAAAAGTCCAACATCAGCTGGATGTTTTTCCCATAGTTCTCCTGGAAGGGACGACAAAATCTGATCTAAGTCTGAAGGAGGTGTGCCGGACAATTCCGATTCCTCCTCTAGGTATTGTATCAGGTTACACATCTCCATGTGTTCTTGATTATCCCCTATAGCTAAGGTGACAGTGCCATCTGGGTGATAGGTAATGTTAGCTCCTATTTTCTGCAAAATGTCAGCTCCTAACAAATTAGTGGGGGCTCCTCTGGATACCAGAAAGCGTGAAAGGAACATGTGGTTTCCTACTTTAACTTTCAGAGGTTTTGTAAGCGGGGCGTCGGCTAAAATGCCATCATATCCAGTTATTAGTAAAGTGTCAGGTGATTTTTGGCCAGGGAGTAGTTCAGAGTCAGAAAGTAACGAGCGTGAAGCTCCTGTATCGACTAAACAAGAGATTTTCTTATTACCAACCGTTATATTTGTCTTAAGCATTGTTGTTTTGGATTTTTCTAAAACCGGGGTGAGTCATGCTCGTGGACCATCTCCCTGCTGCCTGATATGACTATTTTTGTTGTCCCTGGGCTGGTTCCTTCTCTGATTAACTGGAGAATCAACACCTTCCTCTCCTTCATCCCTTATTCTTTTTTTACAGTTGCGTCTGATGTGACCAATCTTGTTACAGTAGTGACAGGTAAGGGGTTTGCGAAAGGAACCTCTACCTTGCTCTTGGGGACCCCCGAGTGCGTTGATAGCATGAGATTTCCTCCCTTTGGTTTCTGCTAAGTCCGCCTCTATGCCTTGCGCTTTTTGTAACAACGTCCCTCTATCTCTAGTTGCCCTCCACTCTGGTGTGCAGGCTTTCAGTCTCTCACTTATCTGTGGAATTAATCCCTCCATAAATTGTCTATTGAAGGCTCGGATTGTGACTGGCAGGGCCAAGTCCAATCCCTCATCTGCCATCATACTTTCCATAGATAAGTAAAATTCCGATACAGTCTGTCCTGGCATTTGCTTCATGGGTGATATGGACCCCCTCTCCTGTTGTTTTGCCTGACAAAAAGCTTCTAATCTAGCAATAAAAGGGGCCCTTGAGTCTATATGTCTGACATGTCCTGTCTCTAAATTGCCATCCCCATCAACTTGTCCTGCAGGTCTGTGTGGACCTATTTCTGTCATAAACTGGTTAAACAGGGTCAGAGTCATTTTGTGTCTGCATAGATCCTCCCCATCCTGCCAGGTCGCTTCATGTGTATTCATTAACTGTGTCACAAATCTACAAAAAGCAGCTGGCTTTGCTACCGGGTCTGGGGCGCTCTGTATTAATGCCATAAGGGTGTCTGCCGACCATGGTGCCCAAGTCCTTATTTGCATTCTACGAGTGACAGTAGGCGGGGCATTTGGATGGGCTGCTTGTCCAAATTCTGGATTGTTTACCTGAACAATGCGTGTATCAGTGCGTACGGGAGCTACAGTTTCTGGATGAGGTTTTTGTGCCCCACAATGCACACATTCTACTGCCCATTCTGGGTTTTGTGCTCCACAATCCTGACAAACCCATCCTCTCCCCTCAAGTACCGGATATATCTTGTGTGGTTTGCGTTCTACGTCAGTGTATGGGGGTGGGATGGCTGAGCTGGGAGCCTCGACATTTTTTGTTCTTCTATCTTTCATATCCCAACCATCACAATCTGGATTATACTTCCACCCCTCTTCTTTCGCTCTATTTGAGACCTTAATTAAGCATTGAACCTGACGCATCCATTGCTTCTCTAACACCTCTCCTTGTCTGTCCCTTTTTATTTCACTCCATACATCCGGGTCTAAGCCCGCTGCTCCTTTCACCTTAAATTTACGAAGGACATCCTTTAAGTCCTGTGCTTCGGTTTTCCCATAAATGTTCTTAATTATCTGTGGCACCGTATAGTGCGCCACAATTCCCTGACGGGGTTTTGTGTTCCTCTGGCCCATTCTAACAGTCCTGCCTAGGTAGCGTGTGGGACACTTAGTGTACAATATAATGCGGCTACAACATATACAAGAATGAATAATTACTTTATATGCTAGCCCAATAGCAAACCAGCTAAGTTACACTAGTTCCTCGTTGCCTTCCTCCTA
Source organism: Aquarana catesbeiana (assembly GCF_042186555.1). Lineage (NCBI taxonomy): Eukaryota > Metazoa > Chordata > Amphibia > Anura > Ranidae > Aquarana > Aquarana catesbeiana. The sequence goes on from NC_133327.1 coordinate 649,124,114, forward strand.
GGGTGCTAGAATTCTAGAAACCTCTCCGGAATGAGATTTCTGAAACCGAATTACTTTATATGCTAGCCCAATAATAAATAATTACTTTATATGCTAGCCCAATAACAAACCAGAATGCGGCTACAACATATACAAAAATGCGGCTACAACATATACAAGCATTCCTTTAAGTGGCCAGGTATCCGACTAGATCTCGGGACTTTGTTGAGACCTTATTCCCTCCCCGTATCTGGGAATCCCTCTCATACACTCTTATCCCTGCTTTATGGAGCAGACAGGGCTTATACTCTCAACCCGTCTATGGTTTATGAGTTAGATGTGAGGTTAAGCATAAGCGTCAGACCCCCAAGCTCACAAGCCCTCAGGTTCCCAATCGTGTGAGGTAAGGCGCATTCCGTTGCTTAGTTCGGCAATCCCCTTCTAACTCATACCATCCTTGACAAGGCTCATTCACTTTCTCAACAAGACAGACAAGACAGACAAAACAAACAAATAATTCCAGCAATATAAACGAAAATATGCAGTAATTCTAGACTCACCACTACAGAGGCTGGTGTTTTAAAACCAGGAGAACCGTAACTGACAGAACGGATAGGCACAAATCAGGGGAGCACAGAATATAAGAAAAATAAAGCTTTTTCTTACCTGCGCAGGTTTTTTGATCTGTGATTCCCGGAATGCCTATTCCTTTTTGTTCCGTCAGCCGCGTTCGTCCACCTCTTGTAGTATAATCGGTGAGTCCCTGTTCTTCGGGCGCCAAAATGTTAGGGGCAACTCTTAAATAAGTTGCTTATAGTTTATATTGCTTTGCCAAATTATTGCTTCTATAAGAAAGATGACACAGAGTCAGGTATGTCTGTATCACAGTTCTGAGCATCCCCAAAAGGACTGCTCCCTTTACTTCTTTTATAGGCAGTTCCAAAAGCAGTAATCTTATCGGCATTACCAAATGAGGTTAAGGTACAAAGAGTTTCTCATCAGCGAACATGTAATGATTATTCAGCAGTTCCAAATTCCATCTAGATACAGATTGATAAACAATTGATACGTACATAGGTAAGAAAGGAGCACAAACAATTTAAATAGAACAATTGATACGTACACAGGTAAGAAAGGAGCACAAACAATTTAAATAGAACAATTGATACGTACACAGGTAAGAAAAAACAGAAACAATTAAAGTGGAACTCTAAGTCATTATTTCAACCCTATCAACGTAAAGATTTGAAACATGTTCCAAATCTAAAGTCCGTCAGATTTTCGACCGAAAAAGTCTGCTGCAGGTTCGATGAAGCCCACACACGGTCCAATTGTCCGTCGGACCAGTCCAGTCAAAAAGTCTGCTCGTGTGTACGTGGCATTAGAGGAGCCTTTCTTCTCTTTTATACTCAGTGACAGGACGCTACTTGTATTGCAAGACATCGCTTGTTTATCAAGTTGGTCTGTTACTCGTAATCCAAGGTTTTACTGTATGTTCGCCAGTGTAAATCAGCCTTTCTCAACCTTTTCAACACAGAGGAACCCTTAATATAACTTTCTGGTCTCAGGGAACCTCTGCTAAAAATTACTATATCTACAACTCATGATACATTAGTGTGATGGTCAGTGGGAAGAATGCTCCTTATGCTTGTGGAAACTGGGAAGAATTACCTCCTTACAAATAGCTAAAAAGATCAATGGTGGCAGTTGGAACTTATCTGAGAGGCAGAAATTGCTAATTTCTCAAGGAACCCCTAACAACCACTGGAGGAACCCTAGGGTTCCATGGAACCCTGGTTGAGAAACCCTGGTGTAAATTCTATAAACTTTCTAAGCATGTATTAATCAACGTAATAATTTTGGAGACAAAAATACATCTGGCATGCCTTAAGAAACCAATTTTGGTGTTGTAAGGAATTTTGCTTCTTGAAGGTTTTCACAGTTTTAAGCCTAGCTGGTAAAGAAATAATGAATAGTGTCAACCAAAATGCCAACCCAATGTCTTGACATACACTGAATAGTAGATGTGCACAGAGGGTGAAAGAAGGTGGGTCCAACCGTTCATCTTCCAAAGCTCAAACCAATGCATATGTGTAACTTTATTGTCAGTTGAAGACTACGTATATGGTGAGAAGTCCTTACTGTGAGCTTTCACATTTTGTGACATTTCTGAAAAGGCACAACTAACTGACGGAGCTGTCAATGGACATGCCAAAATGACAAACTGAGTGGCTAATTGGAAGGAATTCTTCAGTTTTCACATCATTTGAAAGTCAATAACCCACAGGGTAGTCAATGAAACATGAGAACATTTACTAATTATTTAAAAAACCTAATTTTTCAAATGAATTTGCTTCTGACAAGCTTAAGTCAGTATTTGATTACGTGTTTAATTTATCTGTCCCGGGTGAATATATAATTAATCTAAAGGCAATCTTCTCAATTTGCACTGCAAACACACCATGTGAAGGATAGTTATATAACAAAAAAAAGAGTTATTTTCTTTTTTTTTCAATTCTTTAATTAGAGGTATGCAGTAAAACATCACAGCATGACATGACAAACCATAGTTGATGATATCCGTTAACAAAAATGTAATAAACATGAACAAAGAATTTATAGATATCAAAAGTTATTTTCTAATGAGACCAATGAGATTTGAAAGTTCACTCCTGTGGCTGAAAATAAAGATCCTTATCCTTGTGTTAAAGCTTATTGAGTCTAAAATGTGTGTGTAAAATTTGTCTTTGCATAGTATGAAATTGTGAGATACTTAAAACATTGCAATAAAAATCGAAAAACTTTAAACTCTTTTTATTTTTAGGAAACAAGTCTTTTTAGTGTTGCCTACCAAGCTTGTAACAGCTTCAGTCCTCCTGTTTCCTATTTCTTTTCTCCTTTTTATGTCTAATTCACACAGAACAACATCATAGAATGGCACAAACATTTAATAAAAATGCAAATTATTTAAATTTTCTTTTTTGTTAAAAGGGCATGACAACTCGCTTAATTTTTCAAAGCACATCGGGCAGTAAATCAGAGAGCCTTTCTTTCATCCATTGCCTTTGTCGAAGGACAAAAGTTATCCATTTAACCCCAACCATAACTGATTGACTCCATGGGGGAAAAGATAAACAAAAGCGAGAAGACAACTTTGAGGATGGGTTAGATTTCATGTCCTATAGCATTGATTTCCATGCTCTTTATCATCTCAGTTGCTTCGTTATTCTTTGTGATGTTCTGAAAAACTGAAAGGTTTGTCTTAAATAATACCATTTATCAGTAGTTATGGGGGAAAGAGGAAGCAATAGTGGAAGAGGAATGATATATCTGTTATTTCTTTTTTTACAGTTTTATATATATATATATATATATATATATATATATATATATATATACATATATATATATATTTTTTTACATTATTTTTTATGATATTACAATATACATTTTTTTTGTTATCTTTAAAGCCTATCTCCAGGCAATTTCGATTTTTCCCTGCCTCTCAATCAAGAGAACGCTCATTTTTTTTTCACTTTCAATTTTTTTACAGCTCATTTCTGTTGGAAGAAAACTACATGCCGACCACCTATTTGGGAAAATATTTTATCACTTTGGTGTTAAATACCGGGGTTATGGCTGCAGCTAGATGTCATAACCCCGGTATAATTTTTTCCCTCAGGCGCCGGACTTTCTCAAAAAAAATGACCCAAGTAGCAGATTTTCTGCTGGGTCAAAACCCCTCCTGCCGCTTTCTGGTGGCTCCCGGGCTTACCTGGCCGATTGGTAGCTCCAAGAACCCATCCAGCGCTGGTGGCAGCTAGGCATAGAAATGAGCAAAGGAAAGATGGCCTCCGCTCATCTCTATGCCCTAGGAGGACTGGAGCGACATCATGACGTCACTTCCAGCCACATGTAAACAAGGCCATTTTTTTTAAGCAAAATATCAAAAACATTTTTTTTTTCAATCCTTTGCTTTTAAGGGTAGAGAGCCTTGGGGTCTCTCTATAAAGAGGACCAGTCATGCTGTCTTTTAAACATCCCTTGCGATAGCAATAAAAGTGAGCAAAAAAAAAAAAAACATTTTTTTAAAGGGACAGAGTGCAAAAAATGAAATAATGTAATAAAACTTAAAAAAAATTTTTAAATTGCCCCTGTCCCCTCATGCTTGAGTGCAGTGGTAAACGCATACATAGGTCATGCTTACATATGTAAATGGTGTTCGCACCACACATGTGAGGTATCGCCGCGAACGTCTAAGAGAGAGCAATAATTCTAGTGCTAGACCTCCTCTGTAACTCTAAACTGGTAACCTGAAGAAATATTTAAATCATTGCCTATGGAGATTTTTATGTACCATAGTTTGGCGCGAGGGTGCACAATTTTAAAGCATGACATATTAGGTATCTAGTTACTTGGCATAACATTATCTTTCATATTATGTCAAAAAATGAGGGGGAAGGGGATTGGGACTTTGAATGAAGCACGTAGGTATAAAGAATTCAGTTTATTACATAAATTAACATACAAACGCATAATCATGAGTAAGTGTATATCCAATACAATTATAATAACTAGTACAATTCCTAAAAATGTATATCGTCTACATACAATGTAGACGATTTTCCACATGATTATAGACGAATAATATCAAAAATTATACATGCTGACAGATATCAATTGAATCATAGGGACACGGCATATAATAGCTCTACTCATTTCGTGGATTGATCCACCCTTCAGGAGCATGTGCGTGAGTTCAATAAAATATAATAGAAGGAGTTGCTGTATGGTCTGATCCTACCCAAGGAAAAAAGAAAAATCATAAAAAATTAAAATAAAATAAAACCAAGTATAAAAACCCACTCTCAACCATACTTACAAGGTTGGCTTTATAATAAAAGTGTGTCACTGTAGATTGGGGGCCACCAAGGGGGGCATCTCCAACGGGAGCTAAGGTGGTGTGAGTGGCCTGCTGTCCAGCAAGAAAATCCTCCAGGGGAGATAGATTTCAAGAAATTTAAATAGTCGGAGTGACTATAAGTGCTGAGACCATCAATGAAGGACTTCTGAAAAAATATATATGCACATATATTTTATATAGTTATAGTATGACACATGCAAGGCGTCCTGTGCTTGGTAAAGAGCAGGGGGATTGAAGTACTAAAAAGTATTGATGGTAGCCGAGGTGTAAGAAGTGAAAAGTGATAAGAATATAAACGCATCACTAAGAAAGGTTGAATAAAACAATCTAACAGTGCAGTGTAAACTAGAGGTGAATTCTAATTACCAATTAGACAGTGATCAGTTCATAAGGTCCAGGGATCCAAGTTGATTCATGTAGTGAACCGAAGTGAGCAACGACACACCAGAGTGAATCTGACGTGCCTGGGTGAAGCCTATAAGGGCAGGGCCATCACTCGCCCACCAACATCACGTAGGTGTGTAATGCAGGAGGGAGGCGTCCTTGGCTGGGTGGAGAACCGCCCGGCGTCGTGCCAATTACACTCCTCCATCTAGCTGCCAGATGGTACTACCATGGAAGGGAGAGCCAGTGCCACAGCAGTGACACCACACCTGCAACACACAGAATGTGACGTCGAAGTATGGCGCATGAACATCGTCCAACCACCCTAGAAGGGGAGGAGGAGGGTCTGCGGCATGCATCGCATGCATTTCATATTATACAAAAGAATTATTATTTTTTTTTTATTAGTGTATAATTTCCCCCAAAAATTGTGTTTGAAAAAATGCTGAGCAAACACCGTGTGACATAAAAAAATTGCAACGACCTCCATTTTATTCTCTGGGGACTCCGCTAAAAGCAATTATATAATGTTTGGGAGTTCTAAGTAATTTTCTAGCAAAAAATACAGATTTCTACTTATAATCAACACGTGTCAGAAAAAGACTTGGTCAGCAAGTGGGTCTTCAGACTTTTCAGTTCAAGGGCCCCATTTGTTCATTTTACAAATATTCAGGGGCCGAAAAAAAAAATCTGTTTTATAAATTAACAAACCAAATTTAAATGAATTCATACGTTTTACTTGGAGGTCCTTTCATAATCAGCATGACATAAGGTATATTTGAACAAAAAATAAAAAAATAAAACTTCAGTAAAACAAAGCAAAGAAAATCTAAAAAAAGAACTTGAGTCCATCAGAGTCCCCCCTTACATTGGAGTGCCCCTCACATCAGAGTCCCCCCTTACTTTAGCGTTTCCCCTTACGTAAGAGTCCCCATCAGAATCCCCCCTTACATCAGAGGGTCTGATAAATCTTTGTAGCAGACCAGATTTGGCCCACAGCCATAGTTAGGCCAGATCATTGACTTTCATTGACACAGGGAGGAGCCTGCAGGGCTAAATTACTAAGGTACACCATGCAGAAATAGTGGGGGGAGATGCTGAGGAGATTGGTCACCCAGTGTACAGAACTGGGCAGCCTCTTTAACAGCGGGCAGCATTTCCTGATGTAATTTTAAGTGAAAGGAATTGGGGCTTTTTTTGTAAATGGTGCTGAGATTGGGGGCACACTCCCAACTGCTAGAACAGCCAGGAGTGTGTGTACATTTGTTAAGCAGCAGACTGTTGGCTATCAGGTATTTTTTGTCCCCTATGTGTTAAAAAAAAGAGTTTAGTTTAATTTTTTTTTTCAAAAGTGAAAGAAGTTACACTCAAGCACTTAAAGTAAAACTATAGGCAAAACTTTTTTTGTTCATTTTGGACAAAGCAAGGAAGGGTTATAACCCCTGTCCTATTTGTTTTCTCCATCTGTGTCCCATTGGGGAGATTTCCCTTCACTTCCTCCCATAGCCAAACAGGAAGTGAGAGTAAATCCTAGTGTCCCCAATTGGAAGATTTCCCTTCTATTAAATTTCTGGGGACAACCCAAAATTTGGGGTTTTCTTTTACTTTCATTTTAATGATAACGGTAAACAGGAGAAATAGAGAGGGGGGATCTCCTTCATGGGGACACAGACAGCAATAAAAAACGTACAGGTGTTCTAATCCCTCTCCACTCTATCCAAAACTAAGAAAAAAGTTTTGCCTTTAGATATACTTTAAAATACCCTTTCCAAAAATTGTCCATGGTTTGCTCAGGCTCTACCGTCCCATCAGGAGAACAGAGCGACCATCTGGTACATCTGCTGGCTGGCCGGACAGCCAAGCAAAGCCGGGATCAGTTTTGATTGGCTGTTTCTGATAGTAACCCAGAAGTGATGAAATGACCACTTTACTCAGAAACAATCAGCTCCATTTTCTAAAAATTGAAAGCGTTTAAAAAAAACGATCTTGGTGTTTTGAATGCTTTTAGGTGTAGTTGAGGGATTTGGGGTCTTATAGGCCCCAGATCCCTCCAGAAAGAGGACCTCTCAGGTTCTTGTTGCTGGCACAAAGATGTTTACATTTCTTGTGACAGTAATAAAAGTGATCACATTTTTTTTAAAGCAACAGAACAATGTAAAAATAAAAAAATAAAATGAATTAATAATTACGAAAAAAGCGTAAAGTGCCCCGTCCTCCCATTCAGGCAAACAGCGATCATACCACACATATGAGGCATCGCCATTAACATCAGATCATGGACAGTAATTGTAGCACCAGAACTCCTCTGTACATCTAAAGTGGTAACCTGTAAAGGCATTTAAAGCGTCGCCTATGGATAGTAAAATGTACGTTGTTTGTTGCCATTCCACGGGCATGCACAGTTTTAAGGTGTGAAATGTTTGGTATCTATTTTTCTCGAGGTAATATCATCTTTTATATTTTACAAAAACATTGAGTTATGTATTATAGTTTTTTGCAGTAAAACTCAAAAAAGTGTATTTTTTCCCCAAAAAACTGCGTTTGCAAATACCGTGTGACATAAAAAGTTGCAAAACCCACCAATTTATTCTCTAGGGCTTCTGCTTTAAAAAAATAAATAATGTTTGGGGTTTCAATGCAAAAAATACCGATTGTTACATGTAAACAAAAAGTGCCAAAAAAGGCCCGGAGTGGAAGTGGTTAAAGCCTAATGCCGCGTACACACGGTCGGACTTTCCGGCATACTTGGTCCGGCGGACCAGAGTGTGCCGGACAATCCGCCCGTGTGTAGGCACCGGCGGACTTTTCCGGCGGACTTTTTCCCAAAAGCCCGCCGGACCTAGATTTGAAGAAAGTTCTAAATCTTTCCGCCGGACTCAGTTTCGGGCGGAAAGTCCGCTCGTGTGTGTGCTGGTCCGACGGAAAGCCCGCTCGTGTGTAGGCTGGTCCGACGGACCAGATACAACACGAGGGCAGGGTATTGCATCTCACGCTCGCTGCAATAGGAAAAACACATTTTCCTATTGCGGCGAGCGCGGGGCATACCAGGCCCTTAGGTCTGGTATGGATTATAAAGGGAAGCCCCTACGCCGAAAAAAACGGCGTGGGGTCCCCCCTAAAATCCATACCAGACCCCGATCCGAGCACGCAGCCTGGCCGGTCAGGAAAGGGGGTGGGGACGAGCGAGCGCCCCCCCCCCCTCCTGAACCGTACCAGGCCGCATGCCCTCAACATGGGGGGTGGGTGCTTTGGGGGAGGGGGGCGCCCAGCGCCCCCCCCCAAAGCACCTTGTCCCCATGTTGATGAGGACAAGGGCCTCTTCCCGACAACCCTGGCCGTTGGTTGTCGGGGTCTGCGGGCGGGGGCTTATCGGAATCTGGGAGCCCCCTTTAATAAGGGGGCCCCCAGATCCCGGCCCCCCACCCTATGTAAATGAGTATGGGGTACATGGTACCCCTACCCATTTACCTAGGAAAAAAGTGTAAGTAATAAAACACACTACACAGGTTTTTAAAATATTTTATTAAACAGCTCCGGGGGGGGGATCTTCCTCCGGCTTCGGGGGTCCCTCCGCTTCATCTTCTCCCGGCGTCCGGTTGGTTCTTCTCCCGGTGTTCCAGTTCTTCGGCCGGCTCCTCTGCTGTCTTCAGGTAGCTCTCTTGCCAGCAGAGGTCCGGACTTCTGGGCTTCTGGGCTTCTTCTCTTCTCTTCTCCAGATGTTGACACGACGCTCTCTCCGGCTGGACTGCTCTCCGAGGGCTGCGTTGTGACTTATATAGGCGGAGACCCCGCCCCCTTTTGATGTCACAGTCCCTGGGCATGCTGGGACTGTGACGTTTTAGGGGGCGTGGTCAACATCACCCAGTGACCACGCCCCCTAAAACGTCACAGTCCCAGCATGCCCAGGGACTGTGACATCAAAAGGGGGCGGGGTCTCCACCTATATAAGTCACAACGCAGCCCTCGGAGAGCAGTCCAGCAGGAGAGAGCGTCGTGTCAACATCTGGGGAAGAGAAGCCCAGAAGCCCAGAAGCCCAGAAGTCCGGACCTCTGCTGGCAAGAGAGCTACTTGAAGACAGCAGAGGAGCCGGCCGAAGAACAGGAACACCGGGAGAAGAGAGCGGAGAAGAACCAACCGGACGCCGGGAGAAGATGAAGCGGAGGGACCCCCGAAGCCGGAAGAAGACCCCCGAAGCCGGAGGAAGATCCCCCCCCCGGAGCTGTTTAATAAAATATTTTAAAAACCTGTGTAGTGTGTTTTATTACTTACACTTTTTTCCTAGGTAAATGGGTAGGGGTACCATGTACCCCATACTCATTTACATAGGGTGGGGGGCCGGGATCTGGGGGCCCCCTTATTAAAGGGGGCTCCCAGATTCCGATAAGCCCCCGCCCGCAGACCCTGACAACCAACGGCCAGGGTTGTCGGGAAAAGGCCCTTGTCCTCATCAACATGGGGATAAGGTGCTTTGGGGGGGGGGGCGCAGGGCGCCCCCCTCCCCCAAAGCACCCACCCCCATGTTGAGGGCATGCGGCCTGGTACGGTTCAGGAGGGGGGGCGCTCGCTCGTCCCCACCCCCTTTCCTGACCGGCCAGGCTGCGTGCTCGGATCGGGGTCTGGTATGGATTTTAGGGGGACCCCACGCCGTTTTTTCGGCGTAGCGGGGTTCCCCTTTATAATCCATACCAGACCTAAGGGCCTGGTATGCCCCGCGACGGGGCTAGTAAGGTGTCAATCTCGCCGATAAAAGCGGCAAGATTGACATCCTTTTCTAGTCCCGTCGCACCTGAGTCACGTTCAAAATGAACGGACTTGTCCGTGTGTGGGCAAGTCCGTTCATTCTGAAAGTCCGCAGGAACTCCGGCGAAAGTCCGTCGGAAAGACGGGCGGACTTAGCCCGCCGGAAAGTCCCGGCGTGTGTGGGCAAGTCCGTCCGTTTTAAAGTCCGGCGCACCTGGCGGACAAAGTCCGTCGGAAAGTGTGCCGGACCAAGTAGGATAGAAAGTCCGCTCGTGTGTACGCGGCATAAGTTTAGGCAAAACTTTTTGTTTTTAGAAAAAAACACCTCAAGGGACGATACTTACATTTAGGCTTTCTGTACACGGGATGTTTGAAAACCTCTTCTGAATGCTGGAATTTGACAGCTAGTAACCAATGGTTAAAAACATCAGTTTTTCCACTTTTACATGCCACGTTTCTGCGCGTCTAGTGGCGTTTATGAGCGTTTGTGTTTAGAAGCGTTTTTTACAGATAACCTCAGTAGACCCTCCCAAATGCCCACAATGTGGGAAAAAATCTCTCTCTCTCTCAATCTCTATCTATCGTTCTGGAAAGTCTGTTTTTCCCAGTGTAAATGCTCAAAAATTTTTCCCCATTGAAAACTCCTATAAACGAAAACGCTTATAAATGCGAGTTACGCGTTTAGACGTGTTTACAAGGTGTTACACACATTTCAAATGCCACTAAACTACCGTCCTGAATGCGATTTTCTACTTTGACAAAAAATGCTTCTAACCTTAACTGCTTCTAAATTACTATAAACACATGTGTGTATATGTACACATAAGATAAAATAGAGGAGCGTTCAGGGGCTGCTAAAAAAAATAAAAAAATTTCCTAAATATTAGATTTCCAGCTGCAGTCTACATGAGGCCTTGAGATGATAGCAATTGTTCGAGGTGGTAACAGACTCCCGATCGTAGCAGAGGAGATTACAGGAGTCACTACAGACGCGTTTCGAAGGATGACCTTCTTCCTCAGGGCTCTGCCGGCAGTAACTCCTGTAATCCCCTCTGCTACGATCGGGAGTCTGTTACCACCTCGAACAATTGCTATCATCTGGAGACTACTTACATTATGAGTTTTCGTTTACACATCTGTGAGTAGTTTTCTATTTTACTTTTAAATAAAATATTAACCTAAAGGATAATGCACAAGGTCGGTGCGCCCTTGTTTTCTTTCTTTTCCCGTTGACTGTTAGGATACCCCTATCCTTGAGGGCAGCAAGGCCAGAGACATTATCCATCACGAGATCTAGTCCATCTGGCACTCACTTGTGCGCAGGAGTGTTTTGCTTTCTGCTACATGAGGCCTCGCTAAGATTAAAATTCCTGCATCTATAGATATCCACGATTTAACACTAACCTAACTAGCCCTGTAAAGAAGAAATCAGTATACATACTTTTTTTGAAGCCGATCCGACCCGATCTCCAGCGGAGGAAGCTCTGCAGAGGTCACAGTCGACAACGGCTGTGAAATGAATGGGGAGTGACGTCACCCATAGACTTTCTATGGGGCTTCTGTTGTCGGATGTGTCCTCTGCACCCTCCTCCACAGCGAAGCTGCAGCTGACAGCTCAGCGTGGGATCGGGTCGGATTGGCTTCAAAAAAGGTATGTATACTGATTTCTTCTTTACAGGGCTAGATAGGTTAGATCGTGGATGTCTATAGATGGCGAAATTTAGTTTTAGGATGGACTTCCACTTTAATCTGAAATGTTCCTTGTGCTGGAGCTGCCTGTCATACCTGAAATCCTCCATCCTCTCCCCTTTCAATACCCCGCAGCTGTAATCTTCTTGGGCTGCCGAGGTTTATTGGGGCCGAATGACCTGTCATATGTGCTCATCAAGATTACTGACTATGCCTGCCGTTTCTGTCTCTCTCCTCCATTCATAGAAGCTGTACTAAAGCTTCCATCAATGAAAAGCGTTCTTCGAATGGAGGAGGCAGACCTTTCATTCATCCGCTTGTCCTCCAATGCGAATCGCTCTTTAGAGACCAAAGCAAGTGTGAACGAGCCCTTACTGTTCATACCTTTACAACTGGAAAATATGAACTATGAAAAATAACTTCCTGCAGTTTCTAATGAGTAGAAATACTCACAATGTCCCTGATGACCAGAGACCATGTGATCTGGGCTACCTCGAATTTAGGCAAATTAAGTTGGGATGAGCATATTTTTATTTACACATGGCAAGTGGGCAGCACAGTGGCTTGGCACTTCCACCCAGCAGCTCAATGAATGTCGGATTGAAGAACAACATACCTGGAGTTTCTCTGTTCTCTCTGTACATGTATGGGTTTCCTCTCACACTCCAAACACATGTTGGTGAGTTAATTGGCTCCTGTCTAAACTGAACGTTGTAAATATATGGGGATGGAAAGTATTCAGACCCCCTTAAATTTTTCACTCTTTGTTATATTGCAGCCATTTGCTAAAATTATTTAAGTTAATTTTTTTTCCTCATTAATGTACACACAGCACCCCATATTGACAGAAAAACACAGAATTGTTGACATTTTTGCAGATTTATTAAAAAAGAAAAACTGAAATATCACATGGTCCTAAGTATTCAGACCCTTTGCTGTGACACTCATATATTTAACTCAGGTGCTGTCCATTTCTTCTGATCATCCTTGAGATGGTTCTACACCTTCATTTGAGTCCAGCGGTGTTTGATTATACTGATTGGACTTGCTTAGGAAAGCCACACACCTGTCTATATAAGACCTTACAGCTCACAGTGCATGTCAGAGCAAATGAGAATCATGAGGTCAAAGAAACTGCCTGAAGAGCTCAGAGACAGAATTGTGGCAAGGCACAGATCTGGCCAAGGTTACAAAAAAATTTATGCTGCACTTAGGGCTCTTTCACACTGGGGCAGGGGCGGTAAAGCGCCGCTATTGTAAGCGGCGCTTTACCGTCGGTATTCGGCCGTTAGCAGGGCGGTTTTACCCCCCCGCTAGCGGACGAGAAAACCACCGCAAAGCACCTCTGCAGAGGCGCTTTGCCGGCAGTAAAGCCGCGCTGTCCCATTGATTTCAATCAAGCTCCTTCACCGCTCCGAAGATGCTGCTAGCAGGACTTTTTTTCCCGTCCTGCTAGCGCACCGCTCCAGTGTGAAAGCCCTTGGGGCTTTCACACTGGAGACAAAGCAGCGGCACTTTGGGGTCGATTTGCAGGCACTATTATTAGCGCAATAGCGCCTACAAACCGCCCCAGTGTGAAAGGGCCCTTAAGGTTCCTAAGAGCACAGTGGTCTCCATATTCCTTAAATGGAAGACGTTTGGGACGACCAGAACCCTTCCTAGAGCTGGCCAACCAGCCAAACTGAGCGATCGGGGGAGAAGAGCCTTGGTGAGAGAGGTAAAGAAGAACCCAAAGATCACTGTGGCTGAGCTCCAGAGATGCAGTCGGGAGATAGGAGAAAGTTGTAGAAAGTCAACCATGATTGCAGCCCTCCACCAGTCGGGGCTTTTTGGCAGAGTGGCCCGACGGAAGCCTCTCATCAGTGCAAGACACATGAAAGCCCGCATGGAGTTTGCTAAAAAACACCATATATATATATATATATATATATATATATATATATATATATATATATATATATGTAGCGCACTACCCCTGAAGGAGCTGCAATTTGTGTGTTCTATCCGTAAATCACATTTACCACCTAGCCCATCGCAACCCATAGAAATAGAAACAGTCCACATTGTACTTTTCTCTTGCTTTTATTGGTATAACATGAACTGGGATAGGAGAAGGGTTTTCTGAGATGCTCTTTGTTGCTTCATAATCTTTCCTTTGCTTCTCATGCAAAGACTTAGAACATTGTGGATAATGAAAAGTCACTCTACAATAACTTCTCATTGGGAAGAAGGGAGTAGTCTGGTCCTTGAGAACAATGAAAGTGAATTTTTTAAATTTTTTTTATTTCAGGTACTTATATAGCGCCGTCAATTTACTCAGCGCTTTACATATACATTGTACATTCACATAGCAAAGAGCCACTCTGAATAACTCTTTGCATATAGACTTGGGTAGATTTACAACAGAATACATAGGCTGTTGTAGTAAAGAGTCACTCTGAATAACTTCTTCACCCGTAGACCTTTTTAGAACAATCTGTATCTCTATTTGTGCTCGGAGCTCTACCGCCGCCTTTTGACCACTACTTTCCATCTGTACAGTACTTCCAAGTTGAGCTCAGGAAGAGATTACTCTGAATAATTGCTCCCGCCTGACTGATTGGAATCCCGGAGCATTGTTGAACCCAAAGTCACAGGCCATCACCACTTGTCTCACTGACTTGCGTACCAACATCCCTCAGCCTCTGGTAGTACTCCTCCGCTGGGCTTTCACTCACTTGATCAACAGTCCATGTGCCACTCACAAACAACTGATCGCCCAGTTGTCTTCCGCTTAGTTGCTACCTCTTCCGAATGGTTTCTCCATCCCTTCTCTCCGGTCTGGCACACTCCCTTTCCCTCAGGGAGCATCCAGCGACACCATCAACTACATTCTGTGTGGTGTCACTAATTCTTCTCCTCCATGTGGCCTGGCCCCCCCCTTCCCCGTGGGGGGGGGTTCTACTTGGCTCCCCGCAGGGGGCCCTCTTTCTGATCTCTCCCTCTCTGGAACTCTCCAGCAGCATGTGACCCCAGCTTATATGGGAGTCCCGCCTCCTGCCGAACAAATTAATGATTGGCCAGAACTGCCTGTTACTCAGATCCACTGAAAGCGAGAGGAGGCATCTCTGGGTCCCAGCACAGGTGGCCGCACCCTGCACTACACTGACACTCCCAGTTCTCAAAATAAACAACCAGGCCTGGAATCACAATACAAGCCTGCCTAAATTTACCTGAAACTATACTTTGTCATTTAAACTCAAAAAGCTCACCTACTTGAAAGTAGGTGCCCGCTACATACATAGTTGCCAACAGTCTCGATTTGCCCAGGGCAATCCCAATTTTGGGACCCTCGTCCCGATCGGAGGCTGTCCCGAATCGGGATTTTCGGGAAAATCGGGAATGTTTGGTTTTTATTTTATTTTCTGAGCAGCTGGCTACAGCAAAATGGTCTTCCCCCTAGTGTTCAGTGGAGAGAGGAAGGGGGCTCAATCCGAGAAGGCAATGAATCGGCTTCTTTAGCTGCACGGATCGGCCCCTCCCCTCTCCACTGAACACACGGCGCCGGCGGTTAGACACAGCACAAACACAATCGGCCCGTCAAGAGAGAGGAAATGCCAAGTGAGAGAAAATGTACCAGTTGCTCCCAGGGGCCGTAGTGCTGCCAGTCAGTCCATTGCCTGCTCTAATGGACATGTCATGTGCTGGGGGGCGTTATGGGGGGGGTCTGCACTGATGGAGGGGGATCTGCACTGATGGAGGGGGATCTGCACTGAGGGGATCTACACTGATGGAGGGGGATCTGCACTGAGGGGGTCTGCACTGATGGAGGGGGATCTGCACTGATGGAGGGGGATCTGCACTGAGGGGGTCTGCACTGATGGAGGGGGGTCTGCACTGATGGAGGGGGGTCTGCACTGATGGAGGGGGATCTGCACTGAGGGGGTCTGCACTGATGGAGGGGGATCTGCACTGAGGGGGTCTGCACTGATGGAGGGGGATCTGCACTGAGGGGGTCTGCACTGATGGAGGGGGGTCTGCACTGAGGGGGCTTGCACTGATGGAGGGGGGTCTGCACTGAGGGGGTCTGCCCTGATGGAGGGGGGTCTGCACTGAGGGGGTCTGCACTGATGGAGGGGGATCTGCACTGAGGGGGTCTGCACGGATGGAGGGGGGTCTGCACTGATAGAGGGGGATCTGCACTGATGGAGGGGGATCTGCACTGAGGGGGTCTGCACTGATGGAGGGGGTCTGCACTGATGGAGGGGGGATCTGCACTGAGGGGGTCTGCACTGATGGAGGGGGGTCTGCACTGATGGAGGGGGGAATGCACTGAGGGGGTCTGCACTGATGGAGGGGGGTCTGCACTGAGGGGGTCTATACTGATAGATGGGGGAACCGCACTGAGAGGGGTCTGTACTGAGTGGGTCTATACTGATGAGGGGGGGTCTATACTAAGGGGGGTCTAAACTGATGGAGGGGGTCTGTACTTAGTGGGGGGTCTGTACTGAGGGAGGAGGATCTATACTGCTGGGAGGGGCGGTCTGTACTTAGTGGGGGGGGTCTTTACTGAGGGAGGGGGTCTGTACTGAAGGGGGACCATAGTTGGTTGAGGGGGGGTGACACCAATTTTTTTTTTCGTACCAGGTGACACCAGCTGTAGTGATGCCACTGGCTCTTGTCTCTGCAGCAATTTAACTTTAATGTACAGGGGGGGTAACTATATACAGGAGGGGGGGGGGTTAACTATGTACAGGAGAGGGGAGGGTTAACTATATACAGGAGGGGGGGTTAACTATGTACAGGAGGGGTTACTATGTACAGGGGGGATACTATGTACAGGGGGGGTAACTATGCACAGGAGGGTAATTATGTACAGGGGGGTAACTATGGCTCTGCCTGGGACACTGATTTAAGGACTGAGGCTGGGAACATCTGGTGTAAAGACTGACTCTACTGGGGGCACCTGATGCAAGGAGGGACTCTGCTGGGGGCACCTGATACGAGGACAGACTCTGCCGGGGGCACCTGATACGAGGACAGACTCTGCTGGGGGCACCTGATGCAAGGACGGACTCTGCTGGGGACCCCTGATGCAAGGACGGACTCTGCTGGTGGCAGGCGACGTGGCTAGTTACACCCTCAGGGATCCCACTGTTTCGGCATTATGGTGAGTTGAATGATTTCATTTTATATTACAATAGTAATAGTAGAAATAATGCGCTTCAATCATCCTGACACCATAACAATCATGGTGCCGGGATGATTGAAGAGCTAATACCAGGTGTTGGAGTATCTTTATCTGCTGATTGTTAAACTTTCTAGAATACACATATTTCTATTGTTGTGTAGGATCTGGGGCTGCTGTCCCTTCATTCCTCTCTCCTCCTTTCCCTCTCCATCCCTTATTCATCTCAGACTCTAACCACACCCCCTTTGAGCCACGCCCATTTAAGCCACGTCCACTATTTTGCGTAAACCACACCCATTTTTCTTCGCGCGCCGCAGGTTTAATGTTTTGCTAAGCCACACCTACAAACTCATGCCCCGCCCCCTAATTATTATACGGCCCTGCCTACAACCAAAAAAGTGGCCCACGTTTTTTTTTTTTGCAATGTTGGCAACTATGTACATATATATATATATATATATATATATGTAAAGTGCTGCATAAATTGTTGGTGCTTTATAAATACCTGTACTAGCCTGTAATAAATAAGCAAGCCAGAAGTCGTTTTTAAATCAAAATAAATATTTACACCAAAGATCTTCTTTAATGTTACAATGTTAATGCCGAATCTGTCATATTTCATCTATCTAATATTTAAAAACAGTCCATAATTATGTATTTCAGTAGATGCCAATATGTAAATGTTTTGCAAAAATGCTATTGTCCCCTTTACTCTTCGTTTTTTTTTTTTTCTTTTATGGCTGGGAAAGCAGCGGGGGGGCCGTGCTGCTACAGTGAGAGAAAACACCGGGGTCTTGACATTTCTTATTCAATGCATATTAACCATGAATCTTGTAAAGTGTTTTAATTCCACAAACAAACCATTTTTTATGGATATTGTTTTGTAATAGGCACTGCTTATGAATTGCATATTGCAACTGAAAATGTATCTCCAGCATACGGGAAACCCTTTGTGTGTTTTCATGGGGAAATGCCCTGATACAACTAAGAATAGAGAATAGCCTTTGTTACTTGTTCTGTAAATTTTTTATCTGCAAATAGTTATGTAAATATAAATATATATGATGTATATATACAGTGCCTTGAAAAAGTATTTATACCCCTTGAAATTTTCCACATATTGTCATGTTACAACCACAAACGTAAATGTATTTTATTGGGATTTTATAAGATAGACCAACACAATGTGGCACATAAATGTGACGTGGAAGGAAAATGATAAATGGTTTTATACAATTTTTACAAATAAATATATGAAAAGTGTGGCGTGCATTTGTATTTATCCCCCTTTACTCTGATACCCCTAACTAAAATCTAGTGACTTGCCTTCAGAAGTCACCTAAATTAGTAAATAGAGTCCACCTGTATGTAATTTAATCCCAGTATAAATACAGCTGTTCTGTGAAGCCCTCAGAGGTTTGTTAGAGAATCTTAGTGAACAAACAGCATTGTGAAGGCCAAGGAACACACCAGACAGGTCAGGGATAAAGTTGTGGAGAAGTTTTAAGCAGGGTTAGGTTATAAAAAAAATCCCAAGCTTTAAACATCTTACTGAGCACTGTTCAATCCATCATCCGAAAATGGAAAGAGTATGGCACAACTGCAAACCTACCAAGACTTGTCCGTCCACCTAAAATGACAGGCCGGGCAAGGAGAGCATTCATCAGAAAAGCAGCTAAGAGACCCATGGTAACTCTGGAGGAGCTGCAGAGATCCACAGCTCAGGTGGGAGAATCTGTCCACAGGACAACTATTAGTCGTGCACTCCACAAATCTGGCCTTTATGGAAGAGTGGCAAGAAAAAAGCAATTGTTGAAAGAAAGCCATAAGAAGTCCCATTTGCAGGTTGCGAGAAGCCATGTGGGGGACACAGCAAACATGTAGAAGAAGGTACTCTGGTCAGATAAGACCAAAATTAAACTTTTTGGCCTAAAAGCAAAACGCTTTGTGTGGCAGAAAACTAACACTGCACATCACCCTGAACACACCATCCCTACCAACATGACAGTGGCAGCATCATGTTGTGGAGATGCTTTTCTTCAGCAGGGACAGGAAAACTGGTCAGGGTTGATGGGAAGTTGGATGGAGCCAATTACAGGGCAATCTTAGAGGAAAACCTGAAAAGTCTGACGGAATCTTTTCAGCGGACATTCCAATCGTGTGTGGGCCTCATCTGTCTTTTTTTTTGAAAATTCTGATGGACCTAGAAATAGAACATGTTTCAAATCTTTCCGAAGGAACCAATTCCTATTGAGAAAACCGCTCGTTTGTATGCTGTTCCGACGGACCAAAAACGACGCATGCTCTGAAGCAAGTACAAGACGGCAGATATTGGCTCCTGGCTATTGAACTTCCTTTTTCTAGTCCTGTCATACATGTTGTATGTCACCGCGTTCTGGACGGTCGGACTTTGGTGTGATCGTGTGTACGCAAGACAGTTTCAGCAGGACTCCATCAAGACTCCGTCAGAAAAACCTTCAGAGTTCATTCCAACGGAAAAAACGGTCATGTGTACACGGCATTAGAGTCTGCAAAAGACTTGAGACTGGGGTGGAGGTTCACCTTCCAACAGGACAATGACCCTAAACATACAGCCAGAGTTACAATGGAATGGTTTAGATCAAAGCGTATTCATGTGTTAGAATGGCCAAGTCAAAGTCCAGACCTAAATCCAATTGAGAATCTGTGGTAAATTGCTGTTCACAGACGCTTCCTATCCAATCTGACAGAGCTTGCGCTATTTTGCAAAGAAGGATGGAAACAAACGAATCACTCTCTAGCTGTGCAAAGCTGGTAGAGACATCCCCAAAAAGACTTACAGCTGTAATTGCAGTGAAAGGTAGTTCTATAAAGTATTGACTCAGGGGGGCTGAATACAAATGTACGCCACACTTTTCACATATTTATTTGTAAAAAAAAAATTGGGAAAACCATTTATCATTTTCCTTCCACTTCACAATTATGTGCCAAGACAAAATGTGGAAAATTTCAAGGGCTATGAATAGCTTTTAAAGTCAATGTATAATATATATATATATATATATATATATATATATATATATATATATATATATATGTATATATATATATATATACAGTATCTCACAAAAGTAAATGGTTTATTATATCTTTTCGTGTGACAACACTGAAGAAATTACTCTTTGCTACAATGTAAAGTAGTGAGTGTACAGCTTGTATAACAGTGTAAATTTGCTGTCCCCTCAAAATAACTCAACACACAGCCATTAATGTCTAAACCGCTGGCAACAAAAGTGAGTACACCCCTAAGTGAAAATGTCCAAATCGGGCCCAATTAGCCATTTTCCTTCCCCGGTGTCATGTGACTCGTTAGTGTTACAAGTTCTCAGGTGTGAATGGAGAGCAGGTGTGTTAAATCTGGTGTTATCGCTCTCACTCTCTCATACTGGTCACTGGAAGTGCAACATGGCACCTCATGGCAAAGAACTCTCTGAGGATCTTAAAAAAAGAATTATTACTCTACATAAAGATGGCCTATGCTATAAGAAGATTGCCAAGACCCTGAAATTGAGCTGCAGCGCATTGGCCAAGGCCTCTTGTTCGTTTAATTTCAAATCCATTGTGGTGGTGTATAGAGCCAAAAAGATTACAATTGTATCGATGTCCCAATATTTATGGACCTGACTGTATTTACACAGGGCCACTGATAAGGTGGGACAGCCAGCTGTCCTGTACGGGGCTTGGGCCCCAAAAGTTAAAAAGGGGGGCCCAGGCACCTGCTGAGTAGGTGGGCTGGCTGTACTGTCCTATTGCAGACACTGATCCTCTTCTTCCTCCCCCTGCAGCGTTGGCAGCTTCTCTTCCTCTTTCTCCCCCTGGCTGCCCTGCAAGCGGAGCGGTTCTAGCACATGTGCCCTTTCTATATGTTGTTGGGGCCCCCCTATGTGCCCTTTTCTCCCGCAGGACTGCTGGCTTCCCCTCTCTCCCACTGGTAGCTGCTGTGGGCACATGGGGGGATGTTTCCGGATGAAGAGCAGGAGAAGGAGCTGGTAAATATGTCATTTACCGGTCCCTTCCTTTCCTGAATGAACACAGTGAGTGACCACTCCTGTGCCTATTCATTACTGAAGCATAGTAAACAATGTTTAGCAGATGAATGAGCAGGAAGTCTCAGAGTGCTTCCTATTCATTGATCTGTGCAGATAAGGCTGCAGAGAAAGGGACTGATAAATCTATGTCCTCAGTCAAGTTCGGCCGGGGGGCCCTGTCAGGGCCTAGTGATTTCTAACAGCAGCCCTTTATACACACACACACTAACACACATTAAACTGGATGGACTGGTGTCTTCATTCAACCTTACCAACCATGTAACTATGTAATAGTTAATAGTTAATATTGTAATGTGAAATATTCAATGAACACAGCATGCATAATATTCACTTTTTGTTACTATTTAAGCTGCTGGCTTTTTTCCCCTTCTTCTGTTATTGAATAAAAATAGTTAAAATAATAAAAATATTCTTTTCTGTTTGTATGTAAATTATCAATTTGCAGTCAATAATTCATAAAATAATTATTAAATAAATCTAATAAGGAACTTAGTATGTATATTTACAAAAAAATACCTAAAGAGGAACTGCAGTCTGCTTACACAATTTGTAATAAAAACATCTTTGCCATTCAGAAGATTCCCTCCAACCACTTTGCATATTATTTTATATATACTGTAATTCTGTACTTGCCAAATATGCTGCAGAAATCTCCCTCCACTGAGTCTGGCTGCAGCCATTTTAACTGTGGGCAGCTGAAGCTGCTGCCTGTTCACTTCCTGGATTTACACAGACACACAGAGGCACACCTCCAGCTCTGCAGCCCTCATTGGCCCTCTTATGACTCACCCCCTCCCTTCCTGGCAAACTCTTACAAGAGTGAAAGAGAGAGCTGTGCATGATGTCATACGCCTAGGCTTTTTTCCCCAGACAAGAAACAGGAAGTGGGCTGTATAAGGTATTTACTGGCAGAAAAAAAAATGTTTGTTAAAACAACAAGGGCAGAAGATTTAATAGATGGAAAGATAAAGAAATGGCTGACGTTCCGCTTTAATGCTGTTTAATGTTTCATTTAATTGTTTTAAACTTTTGGACCTCATGCACACTGGACGTTAAAATAAAAACGCCAGTAGCTTTGCAGTTAGTTTTTCAACTTTTTTGAACATTTTTGCAAAAGCGTTTTTTATCATTTTTCCACATTAGCGTTTTAGTGTTTTTTTGTTTTTTAAGAAAATTTTTTTTCAATGGATCAAACGTTAAAAAAACACTGGTGAGTGACGTTTTTGAGTGTTTAACAAAGTTTATCAGCATTCGAGCACTTTTACAGCTAAAAAACGTCTCTCAGAACCCACTAGTTTTGAGTTTTTTTTTACTGCTCAAAAACGCCACGGCCCAAAACTGCTGATAACAGCCTGTGGGGGTTATTTACGAAAAGGCAAATCCACTTTGCACTGCAAATGCACTTGAAAGTGCAGTCGCTCTAAATCTAAGGGGTAGATCTGAAATGAGGGGAAGCTCTGCTGATTTTATCAACCAATCATGTGTAAGCTGAAATGCTGTTTTTTTATTTTCCTTGCATGTCCCCCTCGGATCTACAGCCACTTTACTTCCAACTGCACTTGCAGTGCAAAGTGGATTTTTCCTTTAGTAAATTACCCCCTATGCGTGCATGGACACATAGGATAACATGATGGGGAGTTTAATGACTGTAGAAGAAAACATCTACAGGCAAATCAGCTGCTGTAAAAACTTCAAAAAACGTGTGCATGAGGCCTAAAAAGTGATATATGGCTCAGAATATTTACAACTGAATTTCAATTCATAATACAAATGATTTTTTTTTTTTTTTTAGAAAAGCTACGTTTGAACATTTGAATGTGTGAACCGAAGACTGAAAAAAACGTATTCATTCCTCCTTTTTCCTTCCCTTGGAGAGTGAATGCCTATAAAACTGTACATGACATTACAGCCATTGATCCCTTTCAGGTTCTGAATGATGCATTTTTCATGAGCGTCCTCTTCTGAAGGGGATTTGCAAGGGAAATAGGGCACCTTAACCCCCCCTTAAATAGAAGTGAACTGCTTTACAGGAGCCCACAGGCTGTTCAATAATGAATGATTCCGGGAGGCGCTCTTGGCCTGGAACAGTGAATAGCGATGACTCTCAACACATTCCAATTTAATGGAGCTCCAGTCCCCCATTCTGGTGCCCCGTAACAAAAATTCCTTTGCATCCAAGAGTTCAGAAAACAAGCATTAGAAAGAGATAAGTTTGCATACATCATTAGATTATGTTAAAAACTGAAAACTGAAAACAGATTTCAAGTGACACTCCAGTTGAAAGAAAAAAGGAAATAGTTTTTTAAAGTTATTATTATCATTTTTATGCTTTTTACTATGATGCTTGTCCTGGATCTATGTTGTGCCATTCATGCTTTGTGACTGTTTTAAAGTGTGTGTGTATAGCCAAAGTTTCTTTTTTAATTTTAGACAGAATAGGGTTAAAAAACCTTGCCCGTCCATTTTCCTTTGGGGAATTTTCACTTTATTTCCTGTTCTGGATACATAAAAGGCACTAAAAACGAAGGAAAAATGCTCCTGCGCACAAGTGGGTAGCCGAACAAGCGGTATATAGACACAGGCCTTGCTGCCCTCAAGGATGGGGGATCCTAGCAAACAATGAAAAAGAGAAAAGAAAGGGCGCAACAGCCATGTGCATTATCTTTTAGATAAAATTTATTAAAACTAATGATAAAAAGGGACTACTTAAAAACAGTAGTAGAAGTTCACAAGTGTATAAAGACAGTTTTCCAATCTCAGCAAACAGTCAGAAAACAGCACAGCCCACTGGAGATGCCAGAAGAGCTCATAAAAAATCCTTTTTAAGTTGATTAGTATTTCCCCTTCTTTCCACCAATGTTTATTTGACCTGCTCTATGTGCCGCCAGCAATATGGCGTCGACTCGCGTCCCGCCGCTTATGTCATCGACGAACGACGGACGTCGCAGAGAGAGTCTTAACAGGCCCGCCCCTTCCGTGGTTTGGAGCGCAGATACGCTTGGCGTGCGCTCCAAGCTTTAATAGTATTAAGGCAATATGTTTACACCATGGATAACGGTGTACACGTGGCGGCGCGGTCCCCTGTCACCTACAGAGGCTACAAGCAGGATGAAACCAGCATTGACCCAGATTCAACGAGGGTTCCCTTGCTTACCAGTTTCATCTATCACACTAGTGGTATGCACTGTGGCTGGCATGAGTCAGGTTATGCCCCTCCAGTGGGTGCTTCCATTATAGCCACTATTATTATTATTAATATTACTATTACTGTTATGGTTATTTTTAGTAATTTTCTATTTTTGAGTTTTTTACCATATTAATATTATTTCACGTAAGATGGATTATCTTTATCATCTGAGTATTTATTTATTTACCCATTTGCTGGTCCGCCCACCAACTTAGGTCAATAGAAGGGAGGGGCCCTTATGATTGGGTCCGATTGATTGCAGGTGCATGGGGGTGGTCCTCTATGTATCCATTTTAAATAAAAAAGGGGACTGCTGAAAGAAGATTCACTGCCGTGCTCTGAGGAAGAGGGGATGTTCCCCTCGAAACGCGTCAGCCAGCAGTGCTTTTTTATGAGCTCTTCTGGCATCTCCGGTGGGCTGTGCTGTTTTCTGACTGTTTGCTGAGATTGGAAGACTGTCTTTATACACTTGTGATCTTCTACTACTGTTTGTAAGTAGTCCCTTTTTATCATTAGTTTTAATAAATTTTATCCAAAAGATAATGCACATGGCTGGTGCGCCCTTTCTTTTCTCTTTTACACAAAAGGTATTTCCACTTTTGCATTCAAATTTAACAAAACAAACATATAGGGTTTTTTATGGCTCCCATTCCCACAGAATATCTTAAAAATTAGAAAAAATATTTAGTTTTTTTTTTTAACCACTTCAGCCCCGGAAGGATTTGCCCCCTTCCTGCCCAGGCCATTTTTTGCGATTCGGGACTGCGTCGCTGTAACTGACAATTGCGCTGCCGTGCGACGTTGTACCAAAACAAACTTGACTTCCTTTTTTCCCCACAAATAGAGCTTTCTTTTGGTGGTATTTGATCACCTCTGCAGTTTTTATTTATAAAAAAGAGCGATAATTTTGAAAAAAACACAATATTTTGTAGTTTTTGCTATAATAAATATCCTCAAAATTTAAAAAAAAATAATAATAATTTTTCCTCAGTTTAGGCCAATATATACTCTTCTACATATTTTTGGTAAAAAAAATTGCAATAAGCGTATATTGATTGGTTTGCGCAAAAGTTATAGCGTCTACAAAATAGGAGATAGATTTATGTCATTTTTATTATTATTATTATTTTTTTTTTACTAGTAATGGCGGCAATCTGCGATTTTTATTGGGACTGCAATATTGCGGTGGTCAGATCGGACACTTTTGACACTATTTAAGGACCATTGACATTTATACAGCAATCAGAGCTAAAAATAGCCACTGCTTACTGTATAAATGACACTGGCAGGGAAGGGGTTAACACTAGGGGGCGATTAAGGGGTTAAATGTGTTCCCTGGGTGTGTACTTAGTACGAACACACAATCTTTCTCCTCTCCCCTGAGAGAACTGGGATTTGAGTGTTTCCACACACAGGTCCCAGTTCTCGCTCTGTCACGGGCGATCTCGGGTTGCCTCGTGGTCTTTGCGCCCTCCGAGCACGCGCATCGGCTCCGGGGACACGCATCAGCGGTCACGTCTTGAAGGAGCGACGTACAGCTACAGCGATTTGCCCAGCCGAGCCAACCTGCCGCAGTATAACTATGGCGGCTGGTCGGCTAGTGGTTAAAGAGTAACTCCACTGAGAAAAAAAACATTCCCCTCTGGGTGATCTCTGTACATTGCAGGGATTTTAACAAACTTTGTTGCAGATTCCTACCTTTTGTTATTCTAAAGAAATAGCTGTGTGTCTGTGTCCATGTGCTAAGTGAATGTGAATGGGAGTATCCTAATAATTATCAATCAGCTGTTGCACTTGCAGATCTCTAATGAGGAGAGTGGTAGGGTCTGCATCCCTTTAGACGGGATCTTTGATCTAAAATTACATTTTTTGCTGCAGAGGATGCCAAAAATCTGACTTGTATCTTGGTGCAGACTTTTGGGAAATTCAGTGAGCCAATCACACAAGAAGGAAATTACATTTTTGGGGGGACTTCTGCACACCCTCTGTGCACAGGACGCCTTCAGGCAGCCATATTGCATTTTAAAGAAAATTATAGAGTTGCAGATTGAAAAAGAAAGGGAATTTTTAATACCATTCAATTACAAAATGACTCGCAATTTCAAATGCTATATATATATAAGGGTAAAGTGGAGTTACCCTTTAAGGCCCTGTTCACACTGACATTAAAAGCAAGTGTTTGCAGTGTTTTTTTTTTTTTTTTACTGCTTCTCAAACGTCTAGTAAAGCATCTGCAATTGATAATATGGACCGTGCACAGGGCTGTTCACAATATCAAAACATGAAGCGTTTGCAATGCTGCTCTTCAAAAATGAAGTTACCTGTCCAGTTTAGAAGGAGTAAAAGCATACCTCCCAACTTTTTGAGATAGGAATGAGGGACACCTATTATCAAAAGTATGTAGACACAGGACACACCCCCTGCCCAGTGTTGCCAACCTACAAGATTGAAATTTACTGGCACGACACCCAAAATTTCCTGGCACAGCCAAGTTTTTACTGGCATTTCCAAAAATTACAAAATTACAGTTTTAAGTACAAATTTTAGTATTTAGGCTACAAGCAAGTACAATATACAATTAGCAATGTGATTTAAGGTAGATATTAGTGCAAAAAACATATTTCTTATTTTATTTTCGATATAGTAAGTAAGTAGCTCAGGGACAGGAGGGCAAGAAATTAGAATAGGAAGGCAGACACACACATGAAGTTGACTCTCTGACAATGACTAAAGTATGCAGCAGCACAGATGATGCTGACTTCTCACCGGCACGACACGTCCCCTCCTAAGTCACAGTGACAGTCTCTCTCCAAGCCAGGTGATCCCTTCAGTCCACTCCAGTCCAAACAGCACTGACAGTCTCACTCCTGACCTGCAGACCCACACATGAGGCTCTGGCCACTCTGCTTGGCTCCCTTGCACCAGGACATCACACGACACACTCGGGCACCGCCTTCACCAGAGCTGCCCGAACACACTGTAGCAGGCACCTGGATGGTCTCGGCCGGCTCTGGACCGGGCCGAACATCACAGCCATATTTTTTACTGGCAACTTTTTCCTTTTACTGGCATTTACTGGCAGGAGAAAATTGCCTGTTTTTTACTGGCTGCCAGTAAAAATACTGACGGTTGGCAACACTGCCCCTGCCACGCCCACTTAAAGGAGAATTTTCAAAAAAAGATTTGTTTTTTAACCACTACTATTCCTTTATACTGGCTTTTGAAATATACAAATGCAGCAATTTAGAACTTTTAGCACTTTTTAGCACTGGGAAATACTTTTTTGAAGGATAAAAAGTGGATTTTATATGCAACTATATAGATCAGACCAAAATGAGGGAGAAATGAGGAGGAAAGAGGGACAGAGGGACTTTGTTCCAAATCAGGGACAGTTGGGAGCTCTGGTTAAAGTATCCCAACTTCTTACATTCACGTCTATTGTAACACGCCGTAAACACGCCTGTACATGTTTGTGTTACATTTGCAGTGTGTTAAGAACATATCAGTGAAGTGTAAAAAAATTTGGCATTTGGAGTGCATTTTTCACACGCCTTTAACATGTGTCAAATCAAAGAAGGCGCCACAGGTGTCTGGGGTGCGTTTTTAACATGCCTTTAATGCACATTAATGACATGTCAAATGCCCAAAACAAGGGGCATTAACGCTATAGCCACGTTGGTTCAGTGTCAGTATTTTTAACAAAGCCTTAGGGGCCCATTCACGTTGGCTTTAAGAGTGATCCATGTTCAGATTGCTCTTCAGAAAGTAACAGGTGGTAAGGAGGCATTGTATTGCTTCCTCACTGCCTGCTTCAAACCTTTGAACCTCACACTAGCATGCTGCCACAGAGGCATGTGTACACCCCTGACTGCTGCCTCTGCAGCTAAAGAAGGAGGGGCAAGGGGTGTAAAAATACAGCTCAACCACGGGGTTGTACTGCCCCTCAACCGATAGCATGAATGAATTGATTTTTCTAAGGAGAAGGGGTCATGGCTGCCTTTAAGAATTGCTGGACAGTCTCATGGTGTCTTTGACCCCCTGCCGACTGAACTATCCCTCATTAACCACCAGAAGATTTACCCCCCTTCATGACTAGGCAATTTTTTGCAATACGGCACTGCGTTACTTTAACTGACAATTGAGCGATTATGCAACTCTGTACCCAAATAATTTTGAAAAAAAAAAAAACAATATTTTTTCATTTCTGCTAGAAAAAATATTCAATAAAAACATTTTAAAAAACACAATTTTTCAAAAAATTTAGGCCAATATGGATTCTGGTACATATTTTTGGTAAAAAAAAATCCTAATAAGTGTATACTGATTGGTTTATGCACACGTTATAACGTCTACAAACTATGGGATATATTTAACCACTTGACGACCGCCTCACGCCGATTTACGTCGGCAAGGTGGCACGGACAGGCAAAATCACGTATATATACGTGATTTGCCTTCCGCGGGTGGGGGGTCCGATCGGACCCCCCCCCCGGTGCCCGAGGCGGTCGTCTTTGGTCCCACGGCGATCGGAGGTGAGGGGGAGGCCATCCGTTCGTGGCCCCCCCCTCGCGATCGCCGCCGGCCAATCAGATAACTTCCTTTGCTGCTGTATGCTAAACAGCAGCAAAGGAAATGATGTCATCTCTCCTCGGCTCGGTATTCCGTTGCAGCGCCGAGGAGAGAAGACATCACTGTGAGTGCACTAACACTACACACACAGTAGAACATGCCAGGCACACAAAACACCCCGATCCCCCCCGATCGCCCCCCGATCCCCCCCCAATCACCCCCCCCCTCCCTGTCACAAACTGACACCAGCAGTTTTTTTTTTTTTTTTTCTTCTGATTACTGCATTGGTGTCAGTTTGTGACAGTTACAGTGTTAGGACAGTTAGTATTACCCCCCTGTAGGTCTAGGATACCCCCCTAACCCCCCCTAATAAAGTTTTAACCCCTTGATCACCCCCTGTCACCAGTGTCGCTAAGCGATCATTTTTCTGATCGCTGTATTAGTGTCGCTGGTGACGCTAGTTAGGGACGTAAATATTTAGGTTCGCCGTCAGCGTTTTATAGCGACAGGGACCCCCATATACTATCTAATAAATGTTTTAACCCCTTGATGGCCCCCTAGTTAACCCTTTCCCCACTGATCACCGTATAAGTGTTACGGGTGACGCTGGTTAGTTTGTTTATTTTTTTTAGTGTGAGGGCACCCGCCGTTTATTACCGAATAAAGGTTTAGCCCCCTGATCGCCCGGCGGTGATATGCGTCGCCCCAGGCAGCGTCAGATTAGCGCCAGTACCGCTAACACCCACGCACGCAGCATACGCCTCCCTTAGTGGTATAGTATCTGATCGGATCAATATCTGATCGGATCAGATCTATACTAGCGTCCCCAGCAGTTTAGGGTTCCCAAAAACACAGTGTTAGCGGGATCAGCCCAGATACCTGCTAGCACCTGCGTTTTGCCCCTCCGCCCGGCCCAGCTCAGCCCACCCAAGTGCAGTATCGATCGATCACTGTCACTTACAAAACACTAAACGCATAACTGCAGCGTTCGCAGAGTCAGGCCTGATCCCTGCGATCG
Organism: Aquarana catesbeiana; assembly: GCF_042186555.1. Classification (NCBI taxonomy): domain Eukaryota; kingdom Metazoa; phylum Chordata; class Amphibia; order Anura; family Ranidae; genus Aquarana; species Aquarana catesbeiana. The sequence continues at coordinate 649,153,863 of NC_133327.1, forward strand.
CTAACAGTTTTTTTGGTAGTATTTTGGTGAACTGGCAAACACCAGCCCCAAGCAGCGTCAGATTAGCGCCAGTACCGCTAACACCCACGCATGCAGCATACGCCTCCCTTAGTGGTATAGTATCTGAACGGATCAATATCTGATCCGATCAGATCTATACTAGCGTCCCCAGCAGTTTAGGGTTCCCAAAAACGCAGTGTTAGCGGGATCAGCCCAGATACCTGCTAGCACCTGCATTTTGCCCCTCCGCCCGGCCCAGCCCACCCAAGTGCAGTATCGATCGATCACTGTCACTTACAAAACACTAAACTAAACTGCAGCATTCGCAGAGTCAGGCCTGATCCCTGCGATCGCTAACAGTTTTTTTGGTAGCTTTTTATTGAACTGGCAAGCGCCAGCGGCCTAGTACACCCCGGTCGTAGTCAAACCAGCACTGCAGTAACACTTGGTGACGTGGCGAGTCCCATAAGTGCAGTTCAAGCTGGTGAGGTGGCAAGCACAAGTAGTGTCCCGCTGCCACCAAAAAGACAAACACAGGCCCGTCGTGTCCATAGTGCCCTTCCTGCTGCATTCGCCAATCCTAATTGGGAACCCACCACTTCTGCAGCACCCGTACTTCCCCCATTCACATCCCCAACCAAATGCAGTCGGCTGCATGAGAGGCATTTTCTTTATGTCCTCCCGAGTACCCCTACCCAACGAACCCCCCCAAAAAAGATGTTGTGTCTGCAGCAAGCGCGGATATAGACGTGACACCCGCTATTATTGTCCCTCCTGTCCTGACAATCCTGGTCTTTGCATTGGTGAATGTTTTGAACGCTACCATTCACTAGTTGAGTATTAGCGTAGGGTACAGCATTGCACAGACTAGGCACACTTTCACAGGGTCTCCCAAGATGCCATCGCATTTTGAGAGACCCGAACCTGGAACCGGTTACCGTTATAAAAGTTAGTTACAAAAAAAGTGTAAAAAAAAAAAAATATATATATAAAATAAAAAAAAATAGTTGTCGTTTTATTGTTCTCTCTCTCTCTATTCTCTCTCTCTTGTTCTGCTCTTTTTTACTGTATTCTATTCTGCAATGTTTTATTGTTATTATGTTTTATCATGTTTGTTTTTCAGGTATGTAATTATTTATACTTTACCGTTTACTGTGCTTTATTGTTAACCATTTTTTTGTCTTCAGGTACGCCATTCACGACTTTGAATGGTTATACCAGAATGATGCCTGCAGGTTTAGGTATCATCTTGGTATCATTCTTTTCAGCCAGCGGTCGGCTTTCATGTAAAAGCAATCCTAGCGGCTAATTAGCCTCTAGACTGCTTTTACAAGCCGTGGGAGGGAATGCCCCCCCCCCCACCGTCTTCCGTGTTTTTCTCTGGCTCTCCTGTCTCAACAGGGAACCTGAGAATGCAGCCGGTGATTCAGCCAGCTGACCATAGAGCTGATCAGAGACCAGAGTGGCTCCAAACATCTCTATGGCCTAAGAAACCGGAAGCTACGAGCATTTTATGACTTAGATTTCGCCAGATGTAAATAGCGCCATTGGGAAATTGGGGAAGCATTTTATCACACCGATCTTGGTGTCATCAGATGCTTTGAGGGCAGAGGAGAGATCTAGGGTCTAATAGACCCCAATTTTTTCAAAAAAGAGTACCTGTCACTACCTATTGCTATCATAGGGGATATTTACATTCCCCGAGATAACAATAAAAATGATTTAAAAAAAAAAAAAAAATGAAAGGAACAGTTTAAAAATAAGATAAAAAAGCAAAAAAATAATAAAGAAAAAAAAAAAAAAAAAAAAAAAAAAGCACCCCTGTCGCCCCCTGCTCTCGCGCTAAGGCGAACGCAAGCGGCGGTCTGTCGTCAAACGTAAACAGCAATTGCACCATGCATGTGAGGTATCGCCGCGAAGGTCAGATCGAGGGCAGTAATTTTTGCAGTAGACCTCCTCTGTAAATCTAAAGTGGTAACCTGTAAAGGCTTTTAAAGGCTTTTAAAAATGTATTTATTTTGTTGCCACTGCACGTTTGTGCGTAATTTTAAAGCATGTCATGTTTGGTATCCATGTACTCGGCCTAAGATCATCTTTTTTATTTCATCAAACATTTGGGCAATATAGTGTGTTTTAGTGCATTAAAATTTAAAAAAGTGTGTTTTTTCCCCAAAAAATGCGTTTGAAAAATCGCTGCGCAAATACTGTGTGAAAAAAAAAAATGAAACACCCACCATTTAAATCTGTAGGGCATTTGCTTTAAAAAAATATATAATATTTGGGGGTTCAAAGTAATTTTTTTGGAAAAAAAAATATCTTTTTCATGTAAACAAAAAGTGTCAGAAAGGGCTTTGTCTTCAAGTGGTTAGAAGAGTGGGTGATGTGTGACATAAGCTTCTAAATGTTGTGCATAAAATGCCAGGACAGTTCAAAACCCCCCCAAATGACCCCATTTTGGAAAGTAGACACCCCAAGCTATTTGCTGAGAGGCATGTCGAGTCCATGGAATATTTTATATTGCGACACAAGTTGCGGGAAAGAGACAAATTTTTTTTTTTTTTTTTTTTGCACAAAGTTGTCACTAAATGATATATTGCTCAAACATGCCATGGGAATATGTGAAATTACACCTCAAAATACATTCTGCTGCTTCTCCTGAGTACGGGGATACCACATGTGTGAGACTTTTTGGGAGCCTAGCCGCGTACGGGACCCTGAAAACCAAGCACCGCCTTCAGGCTTTCTAAGGGGCGTGAATTTTTGATTTCACTCTTCACTGCCTATCACAGTTTCGGAGGCCATGGAAAGCCCAGGTGGCACAAAACCCCCCCCAAATGACCCCATTTTGGAAAGTAGACACCCCAAGCTATTTGCTGAGAGGTATAGTGAGTATTTTGCAGACCTCACTTTTTGTCACAAAGTTTTGAAAATTGAAAAAAGAAAAAAAAAAAAAGTTTTTTCTTGTCTTTCTTCATTTTCAAAAACAAATGAGAGCTGCAAAATACTCACCATGCCTCTCAGCAAATAGCTTGGGGTGTCTACTTTCCAAAATGGGGTCATTTGGGGGGGTTTTGTGCCACCTGGGCATTCCATGGCCTCCGAAACTGTGATAGGCAGTGAAGAGTGAAATCAAAAATTTACACCCTTAGAAATCCTGAAGGCGGTGCTTGGTTTTCGGGGCCCCGTACGCGGCTAAGCTCCCAAAAAGTCCCATACATGTGGTATCCCCATACTCAGGAGAAGCAGCTAAATGTATTTTGGGGTGCAATTCCACATAGGCCCATGGCCTGTGTGAGCAATATATCATTTAGTGACAACTTTTTGTAAATATTTTTTTTTTTTTTTTTTTTTGTCATTATTCAATCACTTGGGACAAAAAAAATAAATATTCAATGGGTTCAACATGCCTCTCAGCAATTTCCTTGGGGTGTCTACTTTCCAAAATGGGGTCATTTGGGGGGGGGTTTGTACTGCCCTGCCATTTTAGCACCTCAAGAAATGACATAGGCAGTCATAAACTAAAAGCTGTGTAAATTACAGAAAATGTACCCTAGTTTGTAGACGCTATAACTTTTGCGCAAACCAATAAATATATGCTTATTGACATTTTTTTTACCAAAGACATGTGGCCGAATACATTTTGGCCTAAATGTATGACAAAAATTTAGTTTATTGGATTTTTTTTATAACAAAAAGTAGAAAATATCATTTTTTTTCAAAATTTTCGGTCTTTTTCCGTTTATAGCGCAAAAAATAAAAACTGCAGAGGTGATCAAATACCATCAAAAGAAAGCTCTATTTGTGGGAAGAAAAGGACGCAAATTTTGTTTGGGTACAGCATTGCATGACCGCGCAATTAGCAGTTAAAGCAACGCAGTGCCAAATTGGAAAAAGACCTCTGGTCCTTAGGCAGCATAATGGTCCGGGGCTCAAGTGGTTAAGAATTTTCTTTCTATACTAGTAATGGTATATCAGCGACTTCCACTGACACTGGCTGGGGAGGGGTTAAACATCTAGGGCACTTAAAGGGTTAACTCTTTGCCTAGCCAGTGTTTATGTGTACTGTGTTAGGTACTTTTACAAGGGGAAGTTATGTTTTTTTTTTGTCCCTGCTTTTCAGGAGCACAAAATCCATCCCTTCTTCCTGTCAGAACGGAGATCTACCTTGTTTACATAGGAAGAGCTCATTCTGTGTATCTTACTGACAACCGGCGAGTGCCTGAGGACATCCAGTGCTATCCAGTGAATAATCACAGCAGAAGTAGCCTGCCCCCTGCAGGCGGAAGTGTGGAACTACATATGTATACGTGATCCATACCGCCCAACATTTTGAGATGGGAATGAGGGACACCTACTGGCAAATGTATGTAGGCATAGGACACTTTTGCGTGAACCAATCAATATACGCTTATTGTGATTTTTAGAACCAAAAATATGTAGAAGAATACATATCGGCCTAAACTAAGGAAAAAAAAATCGTTTTTTTATATATATATTTGGGGGGTTTTTATTATAGCAAAAAGTAAAAAATATTGCATTTTTTTCAAAATTGTCGCTCTTCTTTTGTTTATAGCGCAAAAAATAAAAACCGCAGAGGTGATCAAATACCACCAAAAGAAAGCTCTAGTTGTGGGAAAAAAAGAACGTCAGTTTTGTTTTGGTGCAAAGTCACACGACCACACAATTGTCAGTTAAAGCGACGCAGTGCCGAATCGCAAAAAAAGTGCTCTGGTCAGGAAGGGGGTAAAATCTCCCGGGGCTGAAGCGGTTAAAAGCAAAGGAAAATTTGGATGACTTTCATCAAGCCGTTAAACATCCTGAGAATTTTCATATGAATTTTTATTCAAAAATCTATTAGTATATACTTAGCTTTACCCTGTAACTAGACAGTGAAAGGAGTAGCACCTCTAATTTGCATGCTCCTTGCACTGATTGGCTCTTTGTGCTGCTTCTCCCTTCCCCACTCTGAGCTCTGCTGTAAATGGTGGCACCAGTCAAACTCAGATGCTTAAATAAAAAATAAAAATAAAAAAAAAACACATTTAATGATGTTTTAGTGGTTACAGAACTACATTCATTTATGTCTTTTATATGGGGAATTCAGCTTTAATAACTTTTGTCTGCTGGTCTCTTGTAGAATATCTTTTAGTAGCCCAAGATAAGCAGACCATTGTACCTTGGATTCCTATCCACTAAGTTTTAATTGTTCCATGTTCTGCTGAGCTGGAATTGATTGCATTTTTTTCTTTAGCAAACAAGCCTGGCCGTACTGAAAATGTTCACGTATGACCTTTTCTAACAAGTGAAATCATTTCCTTTTGAAAGGAAATTCAAGGGAAGGAAACCTGTACATAAACTTCCACAGAAGACAATAGGAACGCTATAAATTTGGACCTTTTAGCTGGGTGTGGGTTGGCTTCCTGCTTCAGAGGTTTTGTGCTTATCACAATCCTGTTTCCCCATCATTTATAATGTTTTTTAGCTTGCTTATATCTTAATTCCTCCATCCCAGATGTGTCCCCTTTTTCCTGTTTCTCTCAAACGAAGTATATGTTGGAAACGTCACAGGCTCGAAGAAATGGACACCTGTGTAAAAAAGTGCTAAATCAGGGGTGATTCAATTCAAAGTTTAGCACTTCCAAAATTATCAATGGTCAGCTATAGGCGGTGGTGACATATCTGCATTGTTTGAAGTGACCTCTCCAGGACTTTACTGCAAAGCAAAAAAAAAAAAAAAAACAACTTGCAATAGATTATTATCGTTATTTTTATACAGGATTTATATAGCGCCAACAGTTTGCGCAGCGCTTTACAATGTAAAGGGAGACAATACAATTCAATATGGGCGGGTAAAGCCCTGTACACACTAGTAGGTTTTTTTTCCATTTAACCCAGCAGGGCTGAATGAAAAAAACTGACAGCTCAGGAGGAGCAGCTGTACTAACAATCCGACGTTAGTGCAGCCATCTCCCCTCCTGTTCTATTGTGTTCTGACAGGGGGGGCGGCGCCAACACCAGCAGGTCGGGCAGATCTTTTTTGGTTGTGCCCCTTTGATAGAACGCCAGCCTTCTCTCTGACTCACTTCAGTACACACATGCCGAATGTTGGCCGGTTTCTATTGAACCAGCCAATGCTGCCCAACATTCGGTCCGTGTGTGCTAGGCTTTAGGAGGGTCCTGCTCCTGGGAGCCTACAATCTAATAAGGAGGGGCTGGTGGAACAAAAGGTAATAACTGTGAGGGATGAACTGATGGGAGAAATAGAAGATTTGGTTATTAGCTGAAGGCAGGATTCAGGCAGCTGGGGAGATGAGTTTTCAGGGATCGCCTGAAAGTGGACAGGGTAGGAGATAGCCGGGCAGATTGGGGTAGGGAGTTCCAGAGGATGGGAGAGGCTCTGGAGAAGTCCTGGGGCAAACATGGGAGGAAGAGACAAGGGGGCTAGAGAGTAGGAGGTCTTGGGGGAAGCAGAGAGGACAGTTTGGGTGATATTTGGAGACAAGATTGGTGATGTAGCTCAGGGCAGAGTTGTAAATGGCTTTGTATGTTATTGTTAATGTTTTGAATTTTATTCATTGGGCAATAGGAATCTAGTGGAGGGATTGGCAGAGAGGGGTGGCAGACACTGAACGGTTGGTAAAGTGGATGAGTCTGGCAGGAGCATTCATGATATAGTGGAGAGGGGATAGTCTGCAGAGAGGTAGGCCAATGAGGAGGAAGTTCCAATAGTCAAGGCGAGAGACAACAAGGGAGTGAATAGGTTGTTTAGTGGTTTCAACAGTTGAAAAGAGGTCTATTTACGGAGGTGAAATCTACAAGATTTGGACCGTGATTTGATTTGGGGCTGAAAGGACAGATCAGAATCCAGGATTAGACCCAGCACCCTGGCATGAAGGGAGGGACTGGTGGTTGTATTATTGATCTTGAAGGAGAATTCAAGGGAGGGTACACAGGCAGGAGGGAATATTATGACCTCAGCAAGATTGAGTTTAAGGAAATGGTGTGACAACCATGCTGATATGTCAGTTAGTAAGTTGGTAATGCAAGAGGAGACTAAAGGAGTGAGGTGAGGAGTAGAGAGATAGATTTGAGTGTCATCAGCATAGAGATGGTACTGGAATCCATGGGAGTTTATCAAGTAACCAAGGGATGAGGAGTAGATGGAGAAGAGGAGGGGTCTGAGGACAGAACCTTCGGAGAACCCTACCGAAAGAAGAGGTGGAGAGGAGGAGATGGAGTTAAAGGTAACACTGAAAGAGCACTGTGATAGGTAGGAGGAGGATTGTAGACTAAGCATTCTAAAAGCTTAGAGGTAATTGGGAGCAACGAGATGGATCTTAAGTTGTTCACATTGGTGGGGTCTAGTGAGGGCTTTTTAAGTGTAGCGCTGGTAGATTTGCGATCTACCATATGTTAGGTAAATTTAGTAACTTGTTCCTTAAATAGGTTAAGTTTGCCTCTGTTCCAGCTTGGCTGACGTTGTGTGTGTTTCCAGACTGACCGGTGGGTGTTGCTGTTATCACTAGTCAGTGTTAGAAGGGCAACGTGTCGAAGCGTATGGATGCTCTTCTGTCCCGGAGACAACTCGGTGGAGGTGGTCCTCCGAGTTGCTTTCTGGGCGAGGGTATTTATGGGACAGACGCCATATTAGGGGGTTCGTTTTAAAGCCACCTGCTGGCCCTCCTGGCAAACAGGTATGCGTTAGAGAGCAATCTCGTGGTCCTCCGTTCCGGAGGCCCACGCCGCTGCGGCGCAGGGGTGGGCCCAGAAGCTTGTCTGGGGCCTACCGCAGTAGCCGAGGAATGGTCCTGAGCTGTCTATCCAGAAGGGAAGAAGCTGGACAACCGAGGTGATCCCAGGGGAGGACCCGTCATGGAAGGATCACGCAGCGTGCTGGTCTGGAGAGGGGCCTGGTGACTCGGTTGGAGGACGTATCCTAAAAGTAACTATACAGCATAGTGTTGCCGGGTTGGCTTAAAGGTTCAAGCACTGTGACTGACTTTCACTACAAGAAAAAAACTGGTACATCCTGTGGCAGAGGACCGTACAGGTTTATCCCAAACAAGTCTGTGGCAGAGACTTTTGTTCGTGCTACGTACTGGCTGCTAGGCAAGTGAGAGAGGCCTATCCAGGCGAGCAAAGAGTGTGTCCCACGAGGGGAGCGCATTCTTTTATATTATCCAAATTCTACTAGGACATTTGTCAAGAACCTTAGATATTTGAGTTTCTTCTGCAGTTTCCCTTCTGCCTCTTTCCTGCTACTTCCTTTGTAAATCCTTTAATAAAGCATTGAAAACGTATTCAAGTGTTGGTGCATGTATCGTCCAGAGCGCAGCGCATGTTTTAGAGGGAAGGGGAAGGTGCCAGTAGAGAGGGAGAGATTAAAGATGTGAGTGAGGCAGCATAGGATAGAAGAAGAAGGTGACCGTAGTAGTTGTGATGGAACAGGGTCCAGCAGACAGGTGGTAAGACGTGCTTCTGGAAAAACTTTAGTGACCTCTTTGGTAGTAGCAAGGTCAAAAGAGGAAAGTGTTGAGGGTGGTTTTGTATAGGGTATGTTAGATGGGATAGATATCTGTGCAATGGAGATCCCCCCACTAATTGTATTAATCTTGTTTTTGAAGTGATTTGCAATCTTGTGAGCAGTGAGCGAGTTACTGGGTGGAGGTTATGGTGGAGAAAGTAGAGAGTTTAAAAAAAAAGGAAGAAACCTAGAGGACTGGATGACAGAGGATTAATGAGATTGACAAAGTAGGCTTGTTTAGCAGCATGGAGGCAGGAATTGTATTTTAAGAAGGCAGATTTATATAGGGTGAATATCTGCTGGGATTTGATTTTACGCCACAATCGATCCAGTACGCGGCTATGTCTTTGAAGACAATTGGTCCCCTATTGCAGTTTCTTTGTCTGGTCTAGCAGGGCTAAAGTAGACATAGTATCATAGTAAACATTAAGAAATGTTAATTTGCCTAAGCAGTGCCTTTAAGCAGACCTATGGTCACTGCATACATTTTAATCTTATAACATCAGCATTGTAATAATACAAACAATAGTTATATTTGACAATCCAATATAAGCTTTTTTGAAAAATCTCCTTTCGTGCTGTGAGTGCTGCCTGTCTGCTGGCCATCTCTTTCCACAACTTCCTGGATTCCCTGCATGCTTTGCACCCTCTCCTAAATTTCTAAAGGACTACATATCCCATGGCACCTTGCCTCCTGAAACTCCTCCTCTCAGCTCCTCTGTAGTTCAGAAGGCAGGCTCTGTGAAATGTGTGACACAGCCGCGCTTACTTTCATGGTGTATATATTTGTTTGTTTTTTTTTCTTTTGCAAACCAAGATATGTATGTGAGCCACTGAGGCTGTATGTGAATGAAGACCTGTGCCCACCGCTGTGAGTGCTGGTGGGAAGGGAGCTCGTATATGCTCCAGGCAATGGTAGAGAGTGATATAGGTGTCCCAGAAGCCGCACATCAAGTCAAGGCCTGCTCTGAGATAGTGAATGTCAGTCTCAGTCTGGACCCCCTACAGGCCACGCCCCCAACATGTTTCACTCCGCCCGCCAGAGCTAACTTATGGGAATGGAGTCTCCAGGTTGAAGGGGGCGGTTAAATTCATCATCGGCCACTATTCAGTGAAACAATGAATATCAAGTGTGTGAAGGGCTGGTCATAAAGGTTGTGTGTTTAAGGAAGTGCATACACAGACCAACCATAGAAGATATTTTTTTCTTTTAACTCTATGTGGAATGAAATTAAATTTTTTTATTAATGTCCCCTGATGATAATCCACATTATACAATACACTCCCATCACTAAATAATAGATCCCCAGCACAGCAATATTCTAAACCACCAGAGACCCCAGGTGATGTCATTGACCAAACATGGTCAATGAATATGGTCATGACCGTATTTGGTCCAAGAAGTCAACCTTGATCTCCAGTGGTCTGCTTGTATTGCATTAGTACCAGAGACCTGACATTTAGGGCAGGGAGTGAGGCAGGTAAACACAGCAGCAGGTGTTGGGTCATCGTGACTTATGAGGATTTATATTGCTGGGTGCCATGACTGACAATGGACTTACATTTGAGGGGGCACTAAAACAGTTGTATGGTAATGTAACTAAAGGATTTTTTTCTAAGCTGTGTGTTTATTTACATTTAATTCTTTAAAAATGAGTAAGGGGTAAACCTGTAACGTATATAGTGGTGTTCCGCGTTTAGGACGGGCTTGTGACCGAACTGCAGCCCCCCAGATAGAGAAAGCACCAAAGGTGCGATCCAAGAATTATAAAATCTGAAGAAATAGGGGATTGGCGCTGTTCGCTGGTGAAAAATAAATAAACTATAAACAGACTCCTAACACAAGGGAAGCATTACACCCAAATTCTAAGTGGGTGAAAAGTGTAACACAGTGTAAAATAATAAAAAATAATAAATATACGTGCTGAAAATAGTCACAAAAATGTGCAGACTGCCCAAAGTGAAATACTAAAAATAATACATGAAATAAAATAGAACTCCAAACAATAATAAAAGTGAATGATCAATCAGGTGTATATAAAATTTTTTTTCAAAAACCACAAAAAATATATATTTTATTGAAAGGTATAAGTGGGTTATACCTAGGAGAAATGACAAACACAGTGTTGCCCACTATAAATTAGTGTATATACTGGTGAAGCTGAATGGTGTTAGATGAAAAATGAAAAAAAATTTTTATGAGCTGAAAAAAAGAACTACTGACATGTAGTGTGCATAACAATATTAGTGCACAAAGAAAATCAAAAAAGTGAAAGAGAGACAAAAATAAAATAAAAAAGTCCAAGCAACCAAAAAAGAAAACATTTTTTAAAAAAATACCAAAAATGCCGTGAATGTTAAATCTATCGTTCAGTGTAAATAAACAGTTTAAATAAACAGTTCTTCTCTTCTCTTCTCCCTGCACATGGTAATTGGTCCGGATGGATGCCTTTTCAAAGCGATCTGGTGACATAGGTGGAAAATAGGTGGTGAGGAGGACACCGACCGCTTGGATCATCGGATTCACATCTACATGCTCATTACCCCTGCAGGGGTTGGGCACTCCGGTGAGTGGGGGCACTAGAGGGGACTCCACACAGGACAGTATACATTCATTGGGACGGACTTACCTGCAACCTTTGAAGATGCACTAGCTTGTTGCACAAGAACTGTTTATTTACACTGAACGATAGATTTAACATTCACGGCATTTTTGGTATTTTTTAAAAATGTTTTTTCTTTTTTGGTTGCTTGGACTTTTTTATTTTATTTTTGTCTCTCTTTCACTTTTTTGATTTTCTTTGTGCACTAATATTGTTATGCACACTACATGTCAGTAGTTCTTTTTTTCAGCTCATAAAAATTTTTTTTCATTTTTCATCTAACACCATTCAGCTTCACCAGTATATACACTAATTTATAGTGGGCAACACTGTGTTTGTCCTTTCTCCTAGGTATAACCCATTTATACCTTTCAATGAATATATATTTTTTGTGGTTTTTGAAAATTTTTTTTATATACACCTGATTGATCATTCACTTTTATTATTGTTTGGAGTTCTATTTTATTTCATGTATTATTTTTAGTATTTCACTTTGGGCAGTCTGCACATTTTTGTGACTATTTTCAGCACGTATATTTATTATTTTTTATTATTTTACACTGTGTTACACTTTTCACCCACTTAGAATTTGGGTGTAATGCTTCCCTTGTGTTAGGAGTCTGTTTATAGTTTATTTATTTTTCACCAGTGAACAGCGCCAATCCCCTATTTCTTCAGATTTTATAATTAAGGGGTAAACCTGTACTCACACCGAAGGGTGGGGGTGGATATTTGGGCCCTCCCCCCACCCATATTACAACCACCTCCTTCTTGGGGCATCAGATGTGGGGAAGGGGCTCTTGCCCCTCAGCATTGGGACAGTGTGGTTTGCAAGGAGGGAGGCTTTGCCTCATGCAAGGTACCCTGGCAATGTTGGAAGGCATGTGGTCTGGACTGGTGTGTCAAAGTCTCCTGTATTCCAGGGCTGATCTTTTTTTATAAAAGTCAGATGGTCTATGTTGTTTAGAGACAAGTGGAAGCTCATCTCTGTGACAAGTCCTCGTGCTGCTCTGAACAACCTTTCGGATGTCAAGCTTGCAGCACGGCAGGCCAGTATCACCAAAGCACACTGGGCAAGATACAGCCAGTGATCCATGCTGGGCACATGGTCGTACAAGGTTTCCTCCTCGCTTTTTTAAGATTTTAGTTTCAATCGTGGCAAATACAGTCGACCATCATAGGGTTCAGGCACTGCCTGACAATTCTGGCCACTGTGGCTTGAATAGTCTAAGTAAAGAGGCTGCTGCTCTTGACAGTTTTTGAGAAGTCAGCAATGTAGGATTTTTGTTGGCCAGCAGAGTGATCTCTGCCCTCTTTGGGAAATGTGGCAAAAAGGCACAGTTGAAGCAGTTCTTCAAAGTGGTGCATTTTGTGCTCCCTCTGGGATGACAGAAGAAGGTAGTCTACTTTGACCTTGTACCAGGGATCCAATAGGGGTGACATTAAATCCTGGCTCCTCTCTTTAATCTCCTGAATATGCGAAGCCTTGTGTATGCATTGGACAATGAAGAACCTTATATTTGATAAATACCCAGCATCCATAACCCCACTGAGGACAATGACATCCTCCAACTGCTCTAAAAGCCTGTCTGCCTTCTTCCTCTTTCTCCTCCCAGCAACCTCCCAAGCATCCTCTTCTGACTCCTCCTTAGCCCCCTGCTTGCTCTAAATTCCAGGATAGGGAGCAGTGGACAGAGGTTACTGGTGGCCCCAGGATGTCATCAAACACAACATGTGTTTAAGTAGAAACACTAAGGTGATGCTGTCACTTATCAGTAATTGATTACTACTCACCATTACTCCCAAAGGAGGGCAGAACATTGCAGGTGTCTTGATAAACAGCAACTGTTGAGGTGAAAAATCTACAAACTCCCCAGAGCCTGTCCTTGTCCCATACTCGCAGAGATACTGGATGATCACTTGCGGCTGCTTCTGTAGCCTCTGAACTATATTTAATGTGACATTCCAGCATGTGGGGTGTGGCATATCAAGTTGCATGACAGGCAGCTGATGTTGGCACTGCATTTCTACCAGGCGAGCCATGGCCATGCAGTAGGGCTGAACATGTGTGAAGACCCTCCTGGCATGGTATGTATTGAAATCCAGGATAATTTTACAGTAAGCACTGCATTACTGTTTGTGGCTTAGGACATGTACCAGGCAAAACTCATGCATGAGGTTCCCCAGGTGAAAGTCAGACAGCAGGTCTGTGCCATTATCATACACAAGCTTGCCAGTTTTCATCTGGTGTGGGGTAAGCTGATTCTCATCTTGGGACTTGAGAAATGACAGTAGTCCTTTTGGGGTGGCTCCTTTACTCCCAGGCATACAAGCTGCAGCATTGCATGGCAGCATTTGTCTGGAACACTGCATAGACTCTGGAGCTCTTGGGGGGTGCTTGCTGGTCATAATGCTGAGGAGGACTTGGAGAACGAGGAGGTAGAGATAACTGAGCTGCTACCAGCTTCTTTCAAACAATGATATGGCACCACAAAGACATTTGGTATAGCTCATGCTGTATCTTTTCTATTCCTTAGCACATTGTGTATGTAAATGTTCATACAGTTTGTAGATTTTTTTTTTTAATTTGGCATTGGTACATGTACCCCATGGCAATGTCTGGCTTCCCATGTTTTTTTTTTTGTTGGTTTAATAGGTTTTAGCCCCACAAAAGGAGCACATTGAATAACAAAGTTCACCCCATCCATAGACTTTAATGAACAGGCACCACCAATGTTTATATTATCAGTGGATATAATTCTCCATATAAATAGACGCATTTGGTATTGTCATTATAGGGCTTTTCACTAAAGACATTCATTACCAGACTAAGACCAGACTGCTTGATATGTTCTAAACAATAAGCCCTCAAAATAGGTCTTTGTGAAGGCTCATTAGATTGCCTTTCTCTATGTCAGAAAAGAGTATGGCTTGTGCATCACCCAAGTCCTCTTCTTGCTGCAAATCTGCTATGGTCCTGGGAGAATATAGGTGTGGAAGGTTTTCTCAGCCAGTCAACTATTTACTGGGTGTGCTGTGACTGTATACGGTGACCGCATTAAAAAGAAAAAAAGGCAACAGGCCCTACCTCAAATTTGTGCAGCCCAATCACTGCTATGTCCTGCAGGACCTGCTCCCCCTCCACTACTGCCATGTGCAGCACCCCTTCCTCTCATTTTAGACTTGCCTCTGATTGTAGTATTTTTTGGGGTGGTGAATGGAATGTCTATTTTTTTAATGAAACCATGGCAATGTGGTGGTACACTGTGTACAAAGGGCAGCTCCAACATCTGTTCACTAACAAGCTCACACCCCAAACTTAAAAGGCCCTTGCAAGACCAAATCAAACAAAAAAAATCCTATTTTTTAACCCTAGCAAAAAACAAATCACGAACATGTTACATGAAAGAAAATGATCCCAATAAGCCTTATAGGTTTCTTACAGAAAAAAGTGTCGTAAGAGGGACAGTTAGGTCTGTGGAACTGAGAACACAGGGGGTACACAAGAGTATGTAGCCCACTACACTGCATTTCCCAGTATACTGTAGCACACTATAGCCATGCAAGCACTGTATCTTTTTTTTCCATGTAATTTTCTTTTATTGAGAAAAAGGTGTGCAAATACAGAAAACGAAAACATTGGTAAAGCAATAATGAATTACAGAGTATTGGTATACCGTTGTACATCAGAGAAACAATCACTTCATCAATAAGTCGATCGTGGTGAGAGAAATGACCCAGCCTGTAGACTCATTTGGAACTAGGTAGGATAGATCAAGTCAGTGTGTAGGTGTGTATAGGTGTGGTTGAAGTGTGGTTGGTATCCATATGGGTAGGAGGGATTTATAGTTTAGGGGGCTTAGATTGTTAAGTAGGGGAGTAGTGAGCAAGAGGGGTAAGTAGAGATTGGGTGCAAGTTGCGTTTATAAAAAGTAAACTTGTATTCTACTTGTAATAGGATTCTGAGGTGGGTGTTTAAAGGTCTTGTGAAGTGAGGATAAAAATCAGTTAGGCAGGTATCGCACTGATGTATTAAGGGAAGGCAGGGGGGGATGGGTGGGGTATGGGAAGGAGGGTGAGAGGGAAGGGGAGGGGTAGGAAGGATAAGGTGGGTGTCTCTGGCTTCCCTTAGTTGTTTTCCTTCAGATTTGAAAAGGCGAGGTGATGTTTAGATAGTAGTGAGAGTTCAGTCAAGGTTAGATGACCCAGTTATGAAGGTGGGTTCATGGTATTAGAGTATTCTTGTATCGTCTGATAATGTAGCCAGCAGGCCCATTTTTGGCTGAATTTTGTCGGGGTGTCTCGTGAGATGTGGATGAGTTTCTCAATTTCGGCTACCTTATGAATCCTAGTGAACCATTCTTTGAGAGTGGGTATCTGCGTTGAGTACCAGAGAATCGGGATGCATTGTTTAGCGGTGTTGATCATATGCATTGACAAAGATTTGTGGTAAGAAGTATTTGACAAGGGAGAGTGATGGAGGAGGAATTGGGCCGGGGTCAAGTCTAGGCTGTAGGAGGTAATTTGAGCTGTGATGCGATGTACTTCTGACCAGTAGTGTAGTAGGGGAGAACATGACCACCAAATGTGAAATAGAGTACCTCTTTCTTGGTGGCATCTCCAACAAGTCTCAGGGATTTCAGGATTGAATTTATGTAGGAGAGCAGGGGTGCAGTACCACCTGGATTGGATTTTGAATCCATTTTCTTGGGTGGTTACATTTGTTGACCCTTTGTGGCAAGCACTGTATCTTTCCCTACAATCTCCCCACACAGCTATATTTGTGAGCTTTATCTAAACAATTCCAGCTGACAATATGGCTGCTGAAAGCCCACCCTGATATATTGCGTGGGGGCTGGCTTGTTCATTCTTTCAGATTTTTGGATCTCAGGGACCCAGCTGATCAGTGACAAAGGTTATGCTCTTAGGGATTGTGCATGAATTTTCAGGCATAAATTTAGAATTTTGCCAAATTTGACAGAATTTTGCCATACCGTAAAACCATGAGATCCACCATGATCTCAATATGGCTCTGAACCTCATCCCTAATCTCTGTTGTTCTTCAGTAAGGAAGGCTTAGATCCTTTGCATTGTTTTATTGCTGTCAGTACCCCATTGGAGAGAATAACCCCTTTATTTGTTGTGGTGAACAATGTCACCAAGAAATTAAGTGAGTGTAAACCCACAATTTTAGCTTTGTCCCCACAACAAGAGGCAAAATTTAAAGTGGTTATAAAGGCAGAAGATTTTTTATCTGAATACATTCTATGCATTCAGATAAAAAACTTTCTGTGTGCAGCAGCCTCCCTGGGTCCTCATTGGCTGAGGTGGTAGCATGTTGCCATTGGCTCCTGCTGCTGTCAATCAAAGTCAGTTAGCCAACAAGGAGAGAGAGGGGGTAGGGCCAAACCGCGGCTCCATGTCTGAATGAACACACAGAGCATTCCATTCATTAAGATAAAAACCTTTTGTGTGCAGCAGGCCCTCCCTAATACTTACCTGAGCTACATCTCTGTTCAGCAATGTCCAAGAGTGTCTCGGCCGTCCGGGACTCTCCCTCCTGTCAGGCCGGGGTCAAGTCTAGGCTGTAGGAGGTAATTTGAGCTGTGATGCGACGTACTTCTGACCAGTAGTGTAGTAAGGGAGAACATGACCAACAAATGTGAAGTAGGGTACCTCTTTTTTGGTGGCACCTCCAACAAGTCTCAGGGATTTCAGGATTGAATTTATGTAGGAGAGCAGGGGTGCAGTACCACCTGGATTGTATTTTGAATCCATTTTCTTGGGTGGTTACATTTGTTGACCCTTTTGGCAAGCACTGTATCTTTCCCTACAATCTCCCCACACAGCTTTATTTGTGAGCTTTCTCTAAACAATTCCAGCACACGCTGACAATGTGGCTGCTGAAAGCCCACCCTGATACATAGCTTGGGGGCTGGCTTGTCCATTCTTTCAGATTTTTGGATCTCAGGGATCTCCCTGAGATCCAAGGTAGGGCCAAACCACGGCTCCGTGTCTGAATGAACACACAGAGCATTGCATGCATTAAGATAAAAACCTTCTGTGTGCAGCAGGCCCTCCCTAATACTTACCTGAGCTACATCTCTGTCCAGCGATGTCCAAGAGTGTCTCGGCCGTCTGGGACTCTCCCTCATGATTGGCTGAGACACAGCAGCTGCGTCATTGGCTCCTGCTGCTCTCAATCAAAGTCAGTTAGCCAATCAGGGAGAGAGGGGGCAGGGCCTAACCAAAGCTCCCTGTGTGAATGGACACACGGAGCTGCAGCTCTGCTTGAGTACCCCCATAGCAAACTGCTTGCTGTGGGGGCACTCGACAGGGGGAAGGGGCCAGAAGCGCTAGCGAGGGACCCGAGAAGAGGAGGATCTGGGGGCTGCTCTGTGCAAAACCACTACACAGGGCAGGTAAGTATAACATGTTTGCTTTTGTTACATCACACAAAGTTCAACCCATCCATAGACTTTAATGAACAGGCACCACCAATGTTTATATTGTCAGTGGATATAATTCTCCAGATAAATAGACGCATTTGGTATTGTCATTATAGGGCTTTTCACTAAAGACATTCATTACCAGACTAAGACCAGACTGCTTGATATGTTCTAAACAATAAGCCCTCAAAATAGGTCTTTGTGAAGGCTCGTTAGATTGCCTTTCTCTATGTCAGAAAAGAGTATGGCTTGTGCATCACCCAAGTCCTCTTCTTGCTGCAAATCTGCTATGGTCCTGGGAGAATATAGGTGTGGAAGGTTTTCTCAGCCAGTCAACTATTTACTGGGTGTGCTGTGACTGTATACGGTGACCGCATTAAAAAGAAAAAAAGGCAACAGGCCCTACCCCGAGAAGAGGAGGATCTGGGGGCTGCTCTGTGCAAAACCAATACACAGGGCAGGTAAGTATAACATGTTTGCTTTTGTTACATAAGAAAAAACGGAGACTTTAGTATCACTTTAATCTTCAAATGGGAACACCTGTTCCAGGGTCAGCTGTCTAAGAGGGGAAATTCCCATGCTTTGGGAGATTTTCTCTAACTTTCTTTTGCATCTCTGGGACAGGAAGTAAAGGGAAATTTCCTCAATGGTACACAGACAGCAAAAAATAACCTGGCAGTGGTTGGATCCTCTCTGGTCCAAAAAAAAAAGTTTGGGCTATACATATTGTACACTTAAAGTGATTGTAAAGTTTTGTTTTTTGTCTTTTTCTATAAAAATAACAAATATGTTATACTTACCTGCTCTGTGCAGCCCACATCCTCCTATTCTCAGGTTCCTCTTCTGTGATCATGGCCCCTCCCTCCTGTTGAGTGCCCCCACAGCAAGCAGCTTGTTATGGGGGCACCCAAGCCGAGCTGCAGCTCCATGTGTCCATTCACACAGGGAGCTTCGATTAGGCCCTGCCCCTTCTCTCTCCTGATTGGCTAACTGACTTTGATTGAGAGCAGCAGGAGCCAATGACGCGGCTGCTGTGTCTCAGCCAATCAGGGGGGAGAGCCCCAGACGGCTGAGACACTCTTGGACATCGCTGGACAGAGATGTAGCTCAGGTAAGTATTAGAGGGGCTGCTGCACACAGAAGGTTTTTATCTTAATGCATGGAATGCATTAGGATAAAAAAAAAACTTCTAACTTTACAACTCCTTTAATTTCTCAATTTATTTATTTTTTGTGATTTTATTTAGGCTGGAGTATTACTTTAAGAAGGCAGTATTACCAAAAAAAATTATTGTAGTATCGGCACATTTCCTACTTCCTTTCCTACAAAATACAGTCACTTTTAACGAGTATCAGCAGATTTAAATGTTTACACAAGTTTTGGACTCATCTCCTGACAATATTGCAGGAGACTTTTGCCAACTCACATACTTGATTATTCTGTTGATTGCTAGTATTGAGTTTGTTTAGTGCACAGGAAACATCTGACAGTATTCGCTTTTCAAAATCTTAGTTCCTGTTTTGGAAAAAACAATAACAAGTCTTATCGGTGATAGAATGTTCTCAGACACCTCGGATTTGTTTTAAATCCATTAACAGTCTTAACTTTGCAAAATCGTGTTAGCAGCGGTAACACAAACACCGCTAATGCACGCGTTCCTTGGCAGTTTGTTTGGGTTGTCTAAATATACAACTTTAAATGCACTGATTTTAATTGGCTGTCCGTCCGAAGTCCAGTAAATTGTGGGGGATTTCTCTGTCATCCGGTTGTTGTTTTTATAGTGATGAGGTCCATCTTGAAGTGAAAGTTTGCCCATTTTAAAAGTTCAGAGTACGAACAAAGAGAGCTAAAATTGGTAACATGCAACTGGCTTGAATCATAGACTACTGACTAATTAGTGAACACAATAAGGTACGGAGTCACCAGCTGTGGTGTAGACACAATTGTAGAAGAGGTGACAGTTGAGGAGTTGTTGTGGGCCCCAGGCTCATATTTTGTGTCAGGTGCCCAGGTGAGTTTGCTGTGCCAAGGGTACTAGGATCAGATTCTCTATTACACCCAAAGAACCCTTCACATTATGCAAGAGTGTTGCTAGAGATCTAAGGGGTGTTACTAGGGTACATATACATATGCTAACACATTTAGCTACTAGATGTGCACTGCCGAAAAATTTGTTTGTTTTCGTTTCATTCATTTTTTTTTTGGGGGGGGGTCATTCGTTATGATCGCAATTCGTAAATTCATAAATTTGAAAATTTGAAAATCCAAAAATAAGAAAGAAAATCTAAAAAATTCAAAAGAAGAACTAACTAATAATTAACTATTATATTACAGGTATTGGAATTTTCTTTCAAATTTGGCTTTAGAAATTCAGAAATTCAAAAAACTGAAATTTATTTAAGGTACTTATATAGCGCTGTCAATTTATGCAGCGCTTTACATATACATTGTACATTCACATCAGTCCCTACCCTCAAGGAGCTTACAACCTAAGGTCCCTAACTCACATTCATACATACTAGGGACAATTTAGACAGGATCCAATTAACCTACCAGCATGTCTTTGGAGTGGGGGACTAAACCCACACAGGAACAGGGAGAACATGCAAACTCCAGGCAGGTAATGTTGTGGTTGGGATTTGAACCAGCCGCCCCAAACAATAACTAACTAATAATAACTTAACTATTACTAACTATTAAATTATAGATATTTGAATCTCCTTTCAAATTTGGATGTTAGTGAACGTAACGAATATGAATTTATCCAAAGTTAAGAATTATCCAAAATAACGAATGCCACATCTAATCATTTGGAACGGAACTAATTAAAGCAGAGTTTAGACCATATACATATATTTTTTTTTGCGGCATCCACTCTGCTTGCCTACATAAAATACATGAAATCATGTCTCCAGTCCCCTTTTATGTACATGTTTTTTAGAATGTACTTACCTTAGATTTCGTATTCCTAAAGGATTCCATCTTCATTGTGGGCATGTGAAGCCCGCTAGGACTCTCCACCAGGATATGGTGTTGCTGGATACCCTGCATGCACCCCTCGATCACACGCATGCGCATTAAACACACGGTACAGTGTAATTCTGAGAGGCGGCGGTGCCCACTGACTCCTGGGAATCGTGACACACATCTCCCAGGAGCCAGTGCGCCACAGGATATTATGTACATTGCCACTAAGGGGGGAAAACGGAAGAGAGAAAGAAAACCTTGGAAACAGGGTAAGCAAAGCGAAAAAAAAAAAAAAAATTGGCCAATGCTGTCATTATGGTCAATTGCGAAGCTAATGGTGAGAAGCTTAAAAAGTGGGTGGAACTCCGCTTTAATAATAAATAATAATAATAAGGTTTTATTATTATTATAGTTATTTATTATTATTAATTCAATATGTTCCATTCGTTTAGATACGGCAATCATTATTTCGGATAATTCGTAACTTCGGATTAATTTGTATTCGTTACAATCAGACCCCTTTCACACTGGAGGCATTTTTCAGACGCTTTAGCGCCAAAAATAGTGCCTGTAAAGTGCCTGAAAAAAGCCTCAGCTGCAATCCCAGTGTGAAAGCCCGAGTGCTTTCACACTGGAGCACTGCGCTGGCAGGGCGTCACAAAAAGTCCTGAAAGCAGCTTCTTTGCAGCGCTGTAGCACCCCTGCCCATTGAAATCAGCGTTTTGCGGGCAGTTTTAACCCTTTTTCAGCCACTAGCGGGGGTTAAAACTGCCCCGCTAGCGTCCGAATAGCGCCGCTATAACTACGGCAAAGTGTCGCTAAAAATAGCCGCGCTTTACCGCCAACGCCCGGGCGCTGGCAGTGTGAAAGTGCCCCCAGTAACAGCCAAATTTTTTTAAAAAACCTATAATTTAATAATTAGTAATAGTTAAGTTATTATTAGTTAGTTATTATTTCAGATTTTCGAATTCCGAATTTTGAATTTCCAAATTTCTAAACTTCCGAATTTTCGAATTTTTGAATTTACAAATTGCCGAATTTTCGAATATTAGAATTTACGAATATTCTGAAAAAATTTTTAAACGAGTTTTTGTTAATTCGGATACTTCCGAATTAACGAATTTGCCAAGGTTTGTTAAAAAACTAATTTGGAGCGAAATGAATTGCAGGTGTCCATTAGCTACACTAGCCTTTCTCGATATTTTTTCCCCAGAAGAACCACTAAGATAATTTTCAGGTCTTGGGAAACCCAAAATAAAACCCCACTAAATTAATTGGTCATCATTTGCCAAAAAAGCCTCTTACATTGGTGGTCAGTGGGAAGAATGCAAATCTCACACACGGTGGCTAAAGTGAGAATGCAACCTTTAGATTGGTGACCAGTAGGAAGAAGAGGGGTGGCCAAAATGACACACTTATAGACAGGTAAAAAGATAATTGGTGTCATGCTCCTGCTTTGCCAAGTGGCATTGGTCCTGAAACTATGTAGGCGCCATTAAAAGGAAAGTCAATCAGCCACAGATCAAGGAACGCCTAGCAATCTGCGGAGGAACCCTGGTTAAGAATGGCTGAGCTAGACTAAAAATCCTAAAAATAATTAGATTAAAAAAATATCTACATATGATTTAAGGATAGAGTTTGATAACGGCAGTTACAACACTGAACCTCAGGGGCCAAGTTAAAACCTTTTGAGCTGGGTGTGTGGCCCCAAGGAAGGATTCTCCTCCTGGTTCTCTGATTCTCAGTATGAGAGCATTTCCAGGACCAAGAAAAATTTCTGCTGATTGTACATCTACCAGTAATGGGACCTTGTACTAAATGGCCCTTTAGCAACTACATGGGTGGCAGTGTCACACTACATCAAAAAAGAATGTACTGTATGTCACAAGTAGTGTTGGGCCTATGGTTCAGGCTGAGCAAAAGTTCGGCCCGAACATTGCCCGTTTGGCCCAAACATTATCCGTTTGGGTGTTCGCTGAACAGCATCATTTTCTGTGCGTTCGGCGGGATGTTTGCTCACCAAAACGCACAGTCGATATTTTGTTAGGAACGGGGCCGGGAAGCCGGTTGCCACGTCCTTAACAATGAATGAGTTATCAGCTGTCTACAGACTTCTCTGCTGACAGCTGGAAGAAAAATAAAAATTGCCGGCGTGTGAGATACTATATATATTTCAAGGTAACTGACAGCACGTATCATTGTAAGCAGTGCATTGACCCAACAATCGCAATGTTATAAGAAGGCATTCCAGAGTTATACAAGTATTTATTTAGTCAAAAAGTACTTATATGTGTACAAAATTGCATCCGTTTCAGGCTACAAACAATAGTAACAAGAGGAAACCTATATACATCAGAGACTTTAAGTGCATAAAGTAACCATAGCTACTGTTTAAAAATGAATTCAAAACATGTAGCTAAGAAACAATATAATAGGTAAGTAACAACTCAGACATGCAAGTGTGTGAATGCACAAAGTATACAGTTCCTCCAGAGCCCAACATGCGACCTAGTGACTTTCTGTGTGCAGCCTGCCATTGTGAGTGAATGGGGTGCAAGTTCTATTAGTACTGTCACTGATATCAATGCTTGGATATTTTATTGCAGTAATTGACACTTGTGCTAGGGGTTATTATTGTATCCACTAACACTAGTGCTAGAGTTTATTATTGCACCCATTAACACCAGTGCTAGGGGTTATTATTGCACCAAATGACATCAATGCTGGGCTACTATTGAGGCCACTGACACCAATAATGATGATTATTATTGCAGCCACTGACACCAATTTGGGGGGTATTATTGTGGTCACTAACACTACTCTTTTTTTTCTAAACCTCTGCTTACAGATAGGTGTCTTCTACACAGTTCAGATGCTCACGAACCCAGCAGATCCAGCATTGTCCTGCTGAGGTCCTCTTCTCTTCTGCCACTCCTCGGTCCTACGCTGCATGTTTTTGTGTAATGTCGTCATAACATAGTTGCCAACTGTCCTCCTGAATTTTATTGGGGCATTCCCGGTATTCAGACCTTTGCCCGGTCTTACTGTTTCCCAGGAAATGTCCCGGGAAATCGTTGCTTTCACGATTTAAATTTTTTTTTTTGCCGCCGCTAGAGGTCTGCGGCCATGACTGATGAATTGTCTCCGCTGGCCGCCATTTTACAGAAGACCAGCTATCGTGAGGAAGAAACAAGAGGCGGAACGCAGGCTCTGCCTCTTAGTTCTTCCCTTCTGCCTCCATGAGCTGGTTTTCTGTAAATGGCTGGGAGACCATAAGGAGATGGACACTTGATGTAAGGAAGGACTCCTCTGGGGACACCTGATGTAAGGAGGGACTCCTCTGGGGACACCTGATGTGAGGAGGGACTCTGCTGGGGACACCTGATGTAAGGAGGGACTCCGCTGGGGACACATGATGTAGGGAGGAACTCCGCTGGGGACACCCGATGTGAGGAGGGACTCCGCTGGGGGCACCTGATGTAAGGAGGGACTCTGCTGAGGGACACCTGATGTAAGGAGGGACTCCGCTGGGGACACCTGATGCAAGGAGGGACTCTACTGGGGACATCTGATGTAAGGAGGGACGCCGCTGGGGACAGCTGATGCAAGGAGGGACTCTGCTGGGGACATCTGATGTAAGGAGGGACTCCGCTGGGGACACCTGATGTATTGAGGGACTCCGCTGGGGACACCTGATATAAGGAGGGACTCTGCTGGGGACACATGATGTAAGGAGAGACTCCGCTGGGGACACCTGATGTAAGGAGGGACTGCACTGGGGACACCTGATGTAAGGAGGGACTCCACTGGGGACACCTGATGTAAGGAGGGACTCTGCTGGGGACACCTGATGACTCCACTATGGGCATCTGATGTAAGAAAGGACTCCACTGGGGACACCTCTGATGTAAGGAGAGACTCCACTGGGGATACCTGATGTAAGGAGGGACTCTGTTCGGGACACCTTATGTAAAGAGGGACTCTACTGGGAGCACCTGATGTAAGGAGGGACTCTGCTGGGAATGCCTGAGGCAAGGAGGGACTCTGCTGGGGATACCTCATGTAAGGAGGGACTCTGCTGGGAATGTCTGATGTAAGAAGGGACTCTACTGGGGGCACCTGATGCAAGGAGGGACTCCGCTGGGGACACCTGATGTAAGGAGGAACTCCGCTGGGGACACCTGATGTAAGGAGGGACTCTGCTGGGGTGACCTGATGTATGGAGGGACTCCGCTGGGGGCACCTGATCTAAGGAGGAACTCCGCTGGGCACACCTGATGACTCCACTGGGATCACCTGATGTAAGAAAGGACTCCACTGGGGACACCTGTGATGTAAGGAGAGACTCCACTGGGGACACCTGATATAAGGAGGGACTTTGCTGGGGACACTTGATGTAAGGAGGGAGTCTACTGGGGGCACCTGATGTAAGGAGAGACTCTGCTGGGAATGCCTGATGTAAGGAGGGACTCTGTTGGGGACACTTTATGTAAGGAGGGACTCTGCAGGGAATGTCTGATGTAAGAAGGGTCTCCTGGGGGCACCTGATGTAAGGAGGGACTCTGCTGGGAATACCTGGTGTAAGGAGGGACTCTGCTGGGGACACTTGATGTAAGGAGGGACTCTGCTGGGGACACCTGATGTAAGGAGGGACTCTGCTGGAGACACCTGATGTAAGGAAGGACTCTGTTGGGAACACCTGATGTAAGGAGGGACTCTGCTGGGGACACCTGATGTAAGGAGGGGCTCTGTTGGCACACCTGATGGCATCTGGTGGCAGGCGATGTGGCAAGTGACACGCTCAGGACTCCCAATGATTCTACATTATGGTGAGTTGAACAATTTTATTTTATATTACAATTATATTACAATATAATAATAGAAACAGTGCGCTTCAATCATCCTGACACCATAACAACCATGGTGCCGGGATGATTGACGCGCTAACACCAGGTGTTTGGAGTATCTCTATCTGCTAATTGTTAAACTTTATGGAATACACATATTTTTATTGTGGTGTAGGATCTGAGCCTGCTGTCCCTCCATCCCTCTTTCTTTCCTTACTTTTCTCTCCTTCCCTCCCTATTTTTCTTTCTCCCTCCATCCCTCATTCATCTAGGTCTCAAACCACACCCCATTGAGCCACACCCCTTTAAGCCACGCCCACTATTTAGTTTAACCAGCCGCTGTTGTTATGCAGCCTAGTACAGAGGCAGAATTGGGATCTGCCTTTGTAAACAAGGTGGATTCCTATTCTAACAGATGACATGACAGATCTACTGTTCCCCGTCATTGGGAGCAGTGATCTCTGTCATGTCCCTGGCAGCCCATCCCCCCTACAGTTAGAACACACCCAGGAAACACAAGTAACCCCTTGATCGCCCCCTACTGTTAACCCCTTCCCTGCCAGTGTCTTTTTTACATTGATCAGTGCATTTTTATAGCACTGATCTTTGTAATAATGTCAGTGGTCCCCAAAAAGTGTCATTTGGGGTCAGATATGTCGCAGTACCGGTGAAAAATCACAGGTTGCCGCCATAACTAGTAAAAACTATTTAAAAAAATTAAATTCCCTAAATCTATCCCATAGTTTGTAGACGCGATAAGTTTTGCGAAAACAAATCAATATACGCCTATATGGGATCTTTTTTACCAAAAATATGTAGAAGAATATATATCGGCCTAAACTGATTAATAAATTCGTTTTTTTATTTTTTTTTTGGATATGTATTATAGCAAAAAGTTTTAAAAAATTGTTTTTTTTTTTCAAAATTTCCGCTTTTTTTTATAGCGCAAAAAATAAAAACAGCAGAGGTGATCAAATACCACCAAAAGAAAGCTCTATTTGTGGGGAAAAAAAAGACATCAACTTTGTTTGGGTACAGCATCATCGCACGACTGCGCAATTGTCAGTTAAAGCAACACAGTGCCGTATCGCGAAAAATGGACTGTTCATTAAGGGGGCAAATCCTTCCGGGGCTCAAGTGGTTAAACCATGCCCATTTTCAACATGGCACTTTGCACGTGGCATTTTTATTCCCCCACTACGGCCCACCTAGAAATTAATGCCCTGCCCCTAGTTATAATAAGACTCCGCCTACAGACAAAAAAGTGTCCCTGTAAATTTTTGGACAATGTTGCCAACTATGTCATCAGGAGGCTGCCGGCTCTTCCAGCTTCAGCCTGCATGCCTCCCAATGATGCACCGCTAGGCCCACCCCCTCCTCCTTTACTGAACGAAAGGCTATGCTTTCTAGGATATGTATGTGTATAAAATTGCAGCGCTAAAAAATTCAATCAAAAGTTTAAAAAGTTCATAAACTGTGTAGCCATGCCCCTGTAGGGGTTGCTGAATGTAGTGGTTCATCTGTTCCCTGCCAGCCAGACATCCATATCTCAGTCACTCTAAGACATAGAACAGTCCATAAGCTTTGTTTTTGTTTTTTTATTTGAGGGGATTAAACTTGGATGGGAATTGGGAAATTATGGGATGCCCCAGAATATTCAGTGCAAAGGTGCTTCGGTCTTCTATATACACTTCAGTATATACAGTTCAACCTTCTCTCCAGCACAAACACTGGCTGCACACAGTTCCTCCTCCAGCACTTTGCTTGCTGCAGACTGTAACTCCACCAGACTAGCTAGCACCACATGGGTAGGCCTGACACTGCTTCAGCCAGGCCTCAATGAACTGCCTTTTGCGGGCAGGGACCTCGGGCCCCTGTGGTGTAGAAATAGTTCAGGTGCTAGCTATCCTCCATTCAGCTACCACTCTCAGATAGCTCTCTTCAGGTCCTGCCAGCCAGTCTGGCTGCAATGACCTCTTTCCACTGCCCTTCCCACAGTCCTCACTCCTGGTTCTGCACCCATCTCAAACTGCAATCTCCCAGTTTTCTCAGGCGTGCCTCCCCAGTCCTCCCAACTGTGCTCACTCACCAGCCCTCCTGGCTGTGATCAGTAGTCCTCCCTGGAGACTCTCAGAACTGTTCTGTCCTGCTGTCATTTACTTGCTCTGCTATGTGCCTCTCCTTCCAGGATCTCATCACTCCTCCTGGATGCACCCGAGCCCCAGCCCAGGGTCACCCCCCCCCCAGACTGGGGAGCTCCCCATGGGTCCCGACAGCCTCCACACTCTCACCCCAGCTCCTCTACCCGACAACTCCTCCCCAGCTGGGCTGACCCCAGGTATTTAACTGCTTTCCGACCAGCCCCCGCAGTTTTACTGCGGTAGAATGGCAGGGCGAAACAACGTTACCTTACGTCGCTTTGCCTTTTGGCCACTAGGGGGCAAGCGTGTGCCCGGAGCAGATGCAAGTGCCCGGCAGGCGTGATGACCACCGGGCACCCGCGATCGCTCGTGACAGAGCGAGAACCAGATCCCGGTTCTTTCAAGGGAGTAGAGACAGATCGTGTGTTCATACTAAGTATGAACACCAATCTCTCTCTCCTCCTAGACAGTCCCATCCCCCCTACAGTTAGAACACACCTAGGGAACACAGTTAACCCCTTAATCGCCCCCTAGTGTTAACCCCTTCCCTGTCAGTGGCATTTATAAAGTAATCACTGCATTTTTATAGCACTGATCAAATACCACCAACAAAAAGCTCTATTTGTGGGAAAAAAAATACGTAATTTTTGTTTGGGTACAGCGTCGTACGACTGCGCAGTTGTCAGTTAAAGCGACACAGTGTCGTATCGCAAAATATGGCCTAGTCATTGAGCAGCCAGATCTTACATCCCCTGCCAATAAAAGTTGGGGATTGGTCAAGGCTCCTTAAGATACCCCAGGCAGCCCCACTTCTCTTCCCCTCCTCTCCTTCTAGCACTTTCTAGAAGTAAGAGGGAAGTGACAGTGAAGTGATGCGGCCTGTGAGTCACCAGCTGCTACCCTGAGCCACTCCCAGCCCAGAATGAAAACAAACAGGCCTAGCAAGCATCTAGGCATGCCTAAATTTACCTACTCTGTCAACAAAAAATCCTCACTCTAGCACCTACCTAACTAGAGAGTGCTACAACTGTAATTCTTAAAGTGCAAACGGTCTTCAAATCCTCCCAAAAGAGCCAAATGTCTCACTCACAAGAAATCCTGGCTGCTCACTTAAGTGCAGCAATAATGCATGTATCCATAACCTCCAGGGTAACTGGAACCTCTTTATGGTCTTTTGGACTCCGAATATGGCATAGAAAGAAAGAAAGACTATACAGTATACTGTAATACTGTATGAAATTACCATATGTATCCATATGTATGATAACCATGCATGCAGTGTCACTCAAAAACCAGCGTGAGACACGTGAACGCCAGAGAGAGCCGTCCCCACACCAACCTCCACCCAGGTGTAATGTGCACTCACCGTCATATATACTGACCAAACGTTAAGCAGCAATAAGGCAACTGTGAATTACCCATGTAGGTATCACTGAGATTCTTCCAAACTCAATACAGTTGTCACAGAGATCCTTCCAACAGTAATGCAGATCGTGCTAGTATCCTTTGAATGTTCTCCAGGGAGCACAGCACAGAGACTCTCATCTATCACATGCCATAAATCATAGACAAAAGATGCCATATAGTGTAGTATTTATTTAAAAAACTGACAAGGTCCAATGCAGTTGGAGCCTCATAAAAACATAACCAAAAATGACATTAAAGTAAATAAAAACATATGCCACAAAACGCTAACACTCACATATATTGCCGCCACCGAGACATCAGGCGTTGCATCGCAGCATTTCAAGCATGTCTAGCTGCCCCTTCTGTATTCCTGGGATATGTGACATGCATATCCCAAGGGGCAAAGGGAGCATAGTGCATACCATTTGCCTAGGTAAGTGACGAGCAAGCGACCAGACTTTCTTTAAAAAATAAAAAGGTATAATAAAGAAAACAAAATAGCACTATTTGTATAGAGGAGGGGAGGAGGGCTAAATAGGCGGGATTAGTGCTTTGAGGGCAAAGATCAACTTTAATATTGTAGCCGCTGACACCAATACTGGGGGTTATTAGTGCTGCCAGTGACTCCAATGCTGGGCGTTATTAGTGCAGAGAGAGACATTAATGTTCAGGATTATGATCACACTAGTGCCATGAGTTTTTATTGCAGCCACTGCCATCAATGCTGAGGCTTGTTATTGCAGCCACCAATACCAATGCTGAGGGTTACTATTACTGCCACTGACACCAATGATAGGGTTTATTTTACTCACACTTTCACTTCAGTGTGCATTGTAGTGCGTTGCAAAAAAAAAACAGGAGGGATGAAAATCTGTTGTGTTGCAGCCCTTTTTTAAACAGGCTGCCTAACTCAGCACAATGCATGTCAGCACACAAAGACATGCTATTGTGCAGCCCTCTGGGAGTGTTGGGGCCACACTTGAGGCTCTCTATAATATTCAAGATGACTACCACTGCTCCAGAGGATCCTAATAAGTGATACAAGTCTAATAACAATAAATTGGAACAACAAATCCACATTAAGCCCTCGTGGTTGGAGTTTGTCCAGAAGGTGTATCCATTGAACCTCCCATTTTCTGGTTCCCTATCTTCTCCCCTCCTAAGTGAAGGTATATGATCAATAATTTCATATATCTATTGTGATTCAGAGCCTGATTTTCCAGTAAAGTGTCTCCCTACAGGGAATACGGTGGATCGATCCCAGATAAAATATTTGTGACAGGCTATAGGATAACATAAAACCACAGAGCATTTAAAAATGTGAATCACAAAGGGAGTCTGACACGTATAATAACCAATGATGTTAGTTTCATACCATACAGTATGTGGATGACAAAAACACACGTACTTAAGAACAATGAATACAAGAGTTCCAGGAATACGATCCCTTATTCCTAGTCCCGATAAAGTTAGGTATGGTACTTTTAACCCCTTGATTTTTAGACTGTTTATAGAGGTAAATGAAATGCAAGATTCTCAAATATGCAAATTAAGAGGCTCCATAATGGCTGTTATGACTGGAGAAAATTGAGTTTTTGTTTTTTGGTTTTGTAATTCCCAGAATGAGTTCTGGAGTCCAGAGACTTTGAAGAGCTTTGGGATAGAGGAAGCTTGTTGTTTTGAGGTTTTGCCAGAGACCAGCAGTCTGTGTGTGTGCAGATGTATGCACCCTTTATAGTCAAAGCCTCACAAAAGTTCAGGGCAAGAGTGCAGGGTGAGCTTAGTGAGCACAGCACAGAGATGTGAGAGTGCAGAGTGAACCTAGTAAGAGCACAAAGGAACTGCAAGAGGTACAGAGGTGTACGCAAGCACAGCAGTGTTCAGAGGGACCAGCAAGATGTCTGATTTTGAGGCCCGAGCAGCAGTGCTGCAAGAGTAAACCAGAAAGCTAATGTCAGTTTTACTTGTATGGGAAGTGTGGGTGGAACCCATGGAGGGCAACCGTTTTGTGGAACACTTTTGTTGTAAATAAAAGTAGGCCAACAAGCCCTGAAACATAGTTCCTGGCTGGTGAGATCTCACAAGAAAGGCTCTAGTCTATACCATTGGACGAATTCCCCAAATATAACTATGTTTACATAGCTCCCAAATGTCCCTGATTTCGAGGGACTGTACCTGATTTTGAGCAATGTCCCTCTGTCCCCCATTCCTCCTCATTTGTCTCTCATTTTGGTCTGATCCTCATAGTTGTATATAAAATGTACTTTTTTAGCTTTCAGAAAGTGTTTCCCTGTACTAAACCTTTTATCCAATTTCTAAACTGCTGCTTTTGTACATTTTAAAAGTCAATATAAAGGAATAGAAGTGGTAAAAAAAAAGTCCTTGTGGATTTATCTAACCTTTTTTTTTTGGTTAATTTTCCTTTAAGGGGGTATGGCAGGGGGCGTGTCCTATGCCTAGATATGTTTGTTAGTAGGTGTCCCTCATTCTCATCTCAAAATGTTGGGAGGTATGTGTATATAAAAATTTATAGTACTGGGAAAAAGTTTTAGGCAGGTGTGAAAAAATGCTGTAAATTAAGAATGCTTTCAGAAATAGAAGTGTTAATAGTTTACGTTTATCAATGAACAAAGTGGAAAGTAAATCAACAGAAGAGAAATCCAAATCAAATCACTATTTGCAGTAGTGTAACCACCCTTTGCCTTCAAAACACTTAACACATTAATGCCCCGTACACACGGTCGGATTTTCCGATGGAAAATGTCCGATCGGAGCGTGTTGTCGGAAATTCCGACCATGTGTGGGCTCCATCGGACATTTCCCATCGGATTTTCCAACACACAAAGTTGGACAGCAGGAGATAAAATTTTCCGACAACAAAATCCGTTGTCGGAAATTCCGATCGTGTGTACACAAATCCGACGGACAAAGTGCCACGCATGCTCAGAATAAATAAAGAAATGAAAGCTATTGGCCACTGCCCCATTTAAAGTCCCGACGTACGTGTTTTACGTCACCGCGTTTAGAACGATCGGATTTTCCGACAACTTTGTGCGACCGTGTGTAGACAAAACAAGTTTGAGCCAACATCCGTCGGAAAAAATCCTAGGATTTTGTTGTCGGAATGTCCGAACAAAGTCCGACCGTGTGTACGCCCTATAATTCTTCTAGGTAAACTTGCACACAGTATTTGAAGGAACTCAGGAGGTAGGTTGTTCCAAACCTCTTGAAGAACTAACCAAAGGTCTTTAGTGAATGTAGGTCGCCTCAAATCCTTCTGTCACTTCATGTAATCCCAGTCATACTTGTAAAGAGACGACAGAGGGGTTTTGGATTCCTGGAGAACTGGGCTGACTTTTTAGTTGGTTACCAGCTCTATAGTAGGGACAGACTGCACCTAAATGGGCAGAGTGCAGATCTGTTGGGGAACAGGATGGCCAAAAAGCTAGAGGAGCTTTTAAAATAGGTGAGGGAGGGGAAGGCATCAGAGCTAGTTAACAAATGGCAGAAAGTACTAACGTGGTCAGTTTAACTAGAGTACCTAAGACCAACACATGTGGGCTCGCAGTATCCTACTGCAGCCTCGGGACAAACAGGGATAAAATAATATGTGGCCATAAAAAACTAAAAGGAATGTTCACTGATGCTAGGAGTTTGGTAAATAAATGGAGGAAGTGGAACTGCTAATGCATGAGAAGGATCTTGACTTCTTGGGAGTAACAGAGATCTGGTTTTGCAGCATACATGACTGGCTTGTGACTGTCCAGGGGTACTCCATGTTTCAAAGGAACAGGGTAGGTAGAAGAGGAGGAGGGGGTATGCATGTATGTCAAGAGTGATTTACTGGTAAACATGAGCATTGCTAACAGGGCAATGGAAGGGGTGGAATCCTTGTGGCTGGAAATTCAAAGGGAAGAAGAAAAAGGGCAATTAATAGTGGGTGTATGCTACAGGCCTCCAAGCCTAAAGGAGAAAGAGGTAACAGATCTCCTTTCACAGTTAGAAATGTCAGTTAGGGCAATGTTATCATCATTGGGACTTTAATTATCCAGATATTAACTGGGCAGATGGAACTGCTCACTGCTTGATGGATGCCCCAACTAGAAACAAGACTCTGCTTGACCTACTAATTACAAACAACCCAGAGCTGATAGCAGATGTGGAAGTAAGGGATAACTTATGAAACAGTGATCACATGGCAATTACATTCACTATAAATCATAGGAAAAGCTGACACCAGGGTAGGGCGTGTACATTCAATTTCAAGAGTACAATTTGCACCAAACTGCGCTCCACACTCCATAATGTTAAATTGGAAGATATCCTAGAAACAAAAAACACGACGGAATGTTTTAGAACATTTTAATTAATGGCATTCACATTAGCATTCCATTGGGTAACACATATAACATAACTAAGGTTAAACCTGGGTGGCTAAATAGTAGTGAAAAAGGTACATTAAAGAAAAAAAGTGTCCTTTAAAAAATATAAGGCCGAGGGGACATCGTCAGCATTGGAAACACTATAAAAAATGTAACAAGAAATGTAAGAGCACAATCGGGCAGCAAAAATAGACCACAAGAGACATGTAGCTGAGAAGAGTAAAAGGAATTCCAAAAAGTTTTTTAAATATATAAATGCTAAAGTAGGAGCATATTGGCTCTATAAAGGATGGTCAAGGTAAGTTAGTTACAAGTGACAGGGAGAACGCAAATGTAATGAATAAGTTCTTTTCCTTGGTGTTCACTGAGGAAAGGGAGTGGTATAATAGACAAGATGATAGTGTTAGCAACAAAGCAAAGAGTGTACCCTTGTGGCTAACAGGAGCTAGTGTTGTCAAAAGACTTGAAAAAACCCTGTTACACCACTTGTACCTACAGGTAAGCCTATAATAAGGCTTATCTGTAGATGTTGTAAATATCTCCTAAACCTGCACTGTTTAGGAGATATTTACCATATACGCTTGCGCCGACGTCATCGGCAAATGCGTACTGAAGAAAAGGCTCGCTCGTGCCATCATTGCGGCTTCAGCCAATCACAAGGCTGGAGCCTGCGAACCCGGAAATAACTCCGGGAGACATGTTGCCGGTCACAGTGGTATGTGGTGCTGCTGCAACAGCTTCTATCTAAGGTAGGTATTTCATAATGAGCTAGTATGTGATGCATACTAGCTCATTATGCCTTTGTCTTACAGTGTTTGTTTTTTTTTTGTTTGTTTTTTCGGGTTTAAAACCACTTTAATGTAAACAAATCACCAGGGCTCAAGAGAGTGAGTCCTGGTGATTCCTCAAAGAACTTAGCCAGGTCATTGCTACATCATTATTCCTAATCTTTAAGGACAGCTTACTGAAAAGTACCAGCAGACTGGCAGAATACTAACGTGGTACCAATATTTAGGAATGGGCGAATATACATACCAGGAAACTACAGGCCAGTCAGTCTTACATCAATAGTTTTTAAACTGTTGGAGGGGATGATAAGGGATCAAGAATTTGCTTATGAAAATAGTATCATTAGTGTTAACCAGTAGAGATGGGCAAACGGTTCGGCCCGAGCATAAGTTCAGGCTGAACTTTTGTTGTTCGGGCGTTCAGCAAACAGCCCCCCGAACCGACCACAATGCATTGCGGCACTGAACAGTAGGGATGAGCCGAACACCCCCCTGTTCGGTTCGCACCAGAACATGCGAACAGGAAAAAAGTTCGTTCGAACATGCGAACACCGTTAAAGTCTATGGGACACGAACATGAATAATCAAAAGTGCTAATTTTAAAGGCTTATATGCAAGTTATTGTCATAAAAAGTGTTTGGGGACCTGGGTCCTGCCCCAGGGGACATGGATCAATGCAAAAAAAAGTTTTAAAAACGGCCGTTTTTTCAGGAGCAGTGATTTTAATAATGCTTAAAGTCAAACAATAAAAGTGTAATATCCCTTTAAATTTCGTACCTGGGGGGTGTCTATAGTATGCCTGTAAAGGGGCGCATGTTTCCTGTGTTTAGAACAGTCTGACAGCAAAATGACATTTTGAAGGAAAAAACTCATTTAAAACTACCCGCGGCTATTGCATTGCCGACAATACACATAGAAGTTCATTGATAAAAACGGCATGGGAATTCCCCAAAGGGGAACCCCGAACCAAAATTTAAAAAAAAAATGACGTGGGAGTCCTCCTAAATTCCATACCAGGCCCTTCAGGTCTGGTATGGATATTAAGGGGAACCCCGGCCAAAATTAAAAAAAAAAAATGACGTGGGGTTCCCCCTAAATTCCATACCAGACCCTTCAGGTCTGGTATGGATTTTAAGGGGAACCCCGCGCCAAAAAAAAAAAAAAAAACGGCGTGGGGTCCCCCCAAAAATCCATACCAGACCCTTATCCGAGCACGCAACCTGGCAGGCCGCAGGAAAAGAGGGGGGGACGAGAGTGCGGCCCCCCCTCCCTCCTGAACCGTACCAGGCCACATGCCCTCAACATTGGGAGGGTGCTTTGGGGTAGCCCCCCAAAACACCTTGTCCCCATGTTGATGAGGACAAGGGCCTCATCCCCACAACCCTGGCCGGTGGTTGTGGGGGTCTGCGGGCGGGGGGCTTATCGGAATCTGGAAGCCCCCTTTAACAAGGTGACCCCCAGATCCCGGCCCCCCCCCTGTGTGAAATGGTAAGGGGGTACATAAGTACCCCTACCATTTCACGAAAAAAGTGTCAAAAATGTTAAAAATGACAAGAGACAGTTTTTGACAATTCCTTTATTTAAATGCTTCTTCTTTCTTCTATCTTCCTTCATCTTCTGGCTCTTCTGGTTCTTCTGGTTCTTCCTCCGGCGTTCTCGTCCAGCATCTCCTCCGCGGCGTCTTCTGTCTTCTTCTCCTCGGGCCGCTCCGCACCCATGGCATGGGGGGGAGGCTCCCGCTCTTCTCTTCTTCTCTTCTTCTCTTCTTCTTTTCTTCTTTTCTTCTCTTCTTCTCTTCTTCTCTTCTTCATTTTCTTCTCCGGGCCGCTCCGCAATCCATGCTGGCATGGAGGGAGGCTCCCGCTGTGTGACGGCGCTCCTCATCTGACAGTTCTTAAATAACGGGGGGGGGCGGGGCCACCCGGTGACCCCGCCCCCCTCTGACGCACGGTGACTTGACGGGACTTCCCTGTGACGTCACGGGGAATGCCACAGGGAAGTCCCGTCAAGTCACCGTGCGTCAGAGGGGGGCGGGGTCACCGGGTGGCCCCGCCCCCCGTTATTTAAGAACTGTCAGACGAGGAGCGCCGTCACACAGCGGGAGCCTCCCTCCATGCCAGCATGGATTGCGGAGCGGCCCGGAGAAGAAAATGAAGAAGAGAAGAAGAGAAGAAGAGAAGAAGAGAAGAAGAGAAGAAGAAGAGAAGAGCGGGAGCCTCCCCCCCATGCCATGGGTGCGGAGCGGCCCGAGGAGAAGAAGACAGAAGACGCCGCGGAGGAGATGCTGGACGAGAACGCCGGAGGAAGAACCAGAAGAACCAGAAGAGCCAGAAGATGAAGGAAGATAGAAGAAAGAAGAAGCATTTAAATAAAGGAATTGTCAAAAACTGTCTCTTGTCATTTTTAACATTTTTGACACTTTTTTCGTGAAATGGTAGGGGTACTTATGTACCCCCTTACCATTTCACACAGGGGGGGGGCCGGGATCTGGGGGTCACCTTGTTAAAGGGGGCTTCCAGATTCCGATAAGCCCCCCGCCCGCAGACCCCCACAACCACCGGCCAGGGTTGTGGGGATGAGGCCCTTGTCCTCATCAACATGGGGACAAGGTGTTTTGGGGGGCTACCCCAAAGCACCCTCCCAATGTTGAGGGCATGTGGCCTGGTACGGTTCAGGAGGGGGGGGGGCGCACTCTCGTCCCCCCCTCTTTTCCTGCGGCCTGCCAGGTTGCGTGCTCGGATAAGGGTCTGGTATGGATTTTTGGGGGGACCCCACGCCGTTTTTTTTGTTTTTTTTTGGCGCGGGGTTCCCCTTAAAATCCATACCAGACCTGAAGGGCCTGGTATGGAATTTAGGGGGACCCCCACGTCATTTTTTTTTTTAAATTTTGGCCGGGGTTCCCCTTAATATCCATACCAGACCTGAAGGGCCTGGTATGGAATTTAGGGGGACCCCCACGTAATTTTTTTTTTTAAATTTTGGTTCGGGGTTCCCCTTTGGGGAATTCCCATGCCGTTTTTATCAATGAACTTCTATGTGTATTGTCGGCAATGCAATAGCCGCGGGTAGTTTTAAATGAGTTTTTTCCTTCAAAATGTCATTTTGCTGTCAGACTGTTCTAAACACAGGAAACATGCGCCCCTTTACAGGCACACTATAGACACCCCCCAGGTACGAAATTTAAAGGGATATTACACTTTTATTGATTGACTTTAAGCATTATTAAAATCACTGCTCCTGAAAAAACGGCCGTTTTTAAAACTTTTTTTTGCATTGATCCATGTCCTCTGGGGCAGGACCCAGGTCCCCAAACACTTTTTATGACAATAACTTGCATATTAGCCTTTAAAATTAGCACTTTTGATTTCTCCCATAGACTTTTAAAGGGTGTTCCGCGGCATTCGAATTTGCCGCGAACACCCCAAATTGTTCGCTGTTCGGTGAACTTGCGAACAGCCAATGTTCGAGTCGAACATGAGTTCGACTCGAACTCGAAGCTCATCCCTACTGAACAGTGCATTGCAAGCCCTGATTGGCTGAAGCAGTGAAAGCTTCAGCCAATCAGGGCAAAGAGCACTGTCAGAGTCATGATTGGACACTGTCATCATGACTTTATCAAATCATGGCTCATTCCCGCCCCACAGTATAAATGTATTCTTTCAATGGTAGCCATTTTCAGTGTGATTTTGGCGTGGAGAGAGATAGAACAGGGCTCTGTTCAGTGCTATTAGTTAATTAGTGTGCTATACTGTGCTATTTTGCTTCAATTGTCAGCGTAGAATATTAGTTTAGTGTCAGTCTACGGATAGTGTGAGAGTAGTGAGGTGGACCATCATTCAGCTTTGCATAGTGTGCAGCTAGAGTAGGGACAGCGCAGATAGTTTTGTAGTGTAGTGAGAGCATGTCATTCATATATACATTAGTGTAGAGTAGGGACAGCTCATATAGTTTCAGTGTAGTGTAGTGAGACTACACTGAGACTTGACATTAGTGTATAGCTAGAGTAGGGACAGTTCAGATAGCGCCAGTGTAGTGACGGTTGAACACCGTCTATTTGATTGCGTTACTGCCAGCTTAACGCCATTTACTTCTGTGTTCGTTACTGCCAGTTTAACGCCATTTACTTCTGTGTGCGTTACTGCCAGTTTAACGCCATACCATTTTGTGTGCGTTACTGCCAGTTTAACTCCATATTGTTTTGTGTGCGTTAATACCAGTTTAACGCCATATAGTTCTGTGTGCATTACTGCCAGTTTAATGCCATATAGTTTTGCGTGCATTACTGCCAGTTTAACACCATATAGTTTTGTTTGTGTTACTGCCAGTTTAACGCCATATCATTTTGTGTGTGTTACTGCCAGTTTGACGCCATATAGTTTTGCGTGCGTTACTGCCAGTTTAATGCCATATAGTTCTGTGTGCGTTACTGCCAGTTTATCGCCATATAGTTCTGTGTGCGTTACTGCCAGTTTAACGCCATATAGTTTTGCGTGCGTTTCTGCCTGTTTAACGCCATATAGTTCTGCGTGTGTTACTGCCAGTTTAATGCCATATAGTTTTGTGTGTTACTGACAGTTTAACGCCATTTACTTCTGTGTGCGTTACTGCCAGTTTAACGCTATATAGTTTTGCGTGCGTTACTGCCAGTTTAAAGCCATATAGTTTTGTGTGCGTTACTGCCAGTTTAATGCCATATCGTTTTGCATGCGTTACTGCCAATTTAACGCCATATAGTTTTGTGTGTTACTGCCAGTTTAACGCCATATAGTTCTGTGTGCATTACTGCCAGTTTTTTCGCCATATCATTTTGTGTATGTTACTGCCAGTTTAACGCCATATCCTTCTGTGTGCGCTACTACCAGTTTAACAACCTATAGCTTTGTGTGCGTTACTGCCAGGTTGACGCCATATAGTTCTGTGCGTCACTGTACGGTTGGCGCATTGTATTGCAGTATATTATAGTGTATCTCTGGAGTGTGTCTGTGTAGTGTGAGTACTCAAATTAAAGTGCACCAAACACCTCTTTACATTGATTAAAGTGCATCTGTGTACAACTTCTTCAACTTCTTCTTTACATTTGCTTATAAGCACGGTCCCTTCCCTCCCAATGATGTCTGGGAGGACAACAAGGAGAGGCATACGTTCCCATGGCACTGTAAGGGGGCCAGCAGCAAATGTGTCCACAGAGGTGGACGTGGTGGTCAGTCCTCAGGCAGGGCATCATTTCCTCTGTTTAGTGAGTTTGCCCATGCTATGCAGCCGCAGCATGCACAGGAGGTGGTGGACTGGCTTACTAAACCTTTCTCTTCCTCCTCATCCTCTGTCACGCAAGCAGAGACAAGTGTGCAGTCCCCTGCAGTTGCCAGAGTGGATAAACCTGCCTCCTTGTCCACATCTATTCCTGCCATAGCAACAACATCAGCCATGGAGGAATCAGCTGAGTTATTTGACCACAGCATCAGCCACTTGTACCTTGATGGTGCCCAGCCATTACTGGATTGAGATGTTGGTTCTGAGGTTGAGGATGACAGGAACATGAGTCTAGAGAGAGGGAGGAACACTGGTAGACAAATTGGCATTCATGTTCCACAAGCCGCAGCGTATTGCCAAGTTGTCTCTAGTGGTAATGATGAAGATGGAGGAGATGGAGATGATGATGAGGTCACTGATGTGACTTGGTTGCCAGATAGCGCAGAGCAGAAAACTGAAGGTGAGGCGGCATGAAACCAAGGAGGCCAACATCAAGAAAGAGTAGAGAGCAGCCACCCTATTCCATCACATTCTGCAGCTGTTATCTCCTGGCCCACTCCCCAAAGTTCAGCTGTCTGGACCTTTTTCAGCACATCTGCAGCAGATCACACTGTTGCTATCTGCAAACTGTGTCTCAGGCACATCAAACATGGCAAAAACACCAGCCATTTGGGTACCACATGCTTAACAAGGCATTTAACATCCAACCACTCAGCCCATTGGCAAGATCACCTAAAAGCCACAAAAAAAGGGGCACAAATCTGTCCCTCCTCCTCCTTAACCACTTCAGTCTGCCCCGCTATACCGAGTCATTGCCTCTCAGCAGTCACCACTGACAGGGATGATGGTATAGCACAGGGTGTCCCAGATCTTAGCAGCACATCTGCCAGCAGCACACCACCAGCTGTAGACTGTAGCCAGCAAATTTCTCTGCCCCATCTGCTGCAGCGGAAAGAAAATACAGTCCCTGCCACCCACATGTCCAGCTTCTGAATGCAAGCTTGTCAAAGCTGTTGGCTCTCCAACTTCTGCCTTTCAACCTGGTGGATTCTGCCCCCTTCCGTGAATTCACACAATGTGCTGTACCACAATGGTAGGTTCCCAGTCGCTACTACTTTTCACATAAGGCCGTTCCATCTCCCTACCATCACATGGAAGGGAATGTTCTGGCCTCGTTGGGCAAGGCAGTCAGCCGTAAAATCCACCTTACTGCTGACACGTGGTCCAGCAAGCATGGGCAGAGATGATATATTTAGTTCACAACACACTGGGTAACGCTGCTTGCAACTTGAAAGGATGCAGGACAGGGCTCAGTGCTGCAGCTTGTTGTGCCCCCATGTCTTCATACAGCTGGTGGTGATAATGCCAGACCTGTACGCTCTACCACTTCCTCCTCCTCCGCCACCTCCATGCCCTCCTCAGCAGAATTGTCCTATGCACATCAGGTACCCCCTAAGCGTTCAAAGGGCTATTCTCAGAGTCAGGCTAAAAGGTGCCATGCAGTGCTTCAGCTGGTATATTTAGGGGACAGGAACCACACCGGAGCAGAGATTCTTACAGCTCTGCAGGGACAGGCCCAGAGGTGGTTCACACCATGGCAGCTGGAGCCAGGAATGGTGGTGTCCGATAATGGCTCAAACCTCCTGTCTGCCCTTAGACAGGGAATGTTGACACATGTGCCATGCCTGGCACATGTCCTCAATGTGGTGGTGCAGCATTTCCTAAGTATTTACCCAGGGTTGCAAGATGTACTAAAACAGGCCAGAAGAGTCTGTAGCCATTTTTAGGTGGTCATACACAGCTAGTGCTCGACTGGCTGAAATTAAGCGGGAATTCCACCTGCCTGTAAATCGCCTAATTTGTGAGATGCCCACCAGGTAAAACTCAACTTTGGGAATGCTACAGTGGCTATACATGCAGCAGAGGGCCATCAACGAGTACCTGTGCCAGTATGGCACGTCGACAGGCTCAGACCGCCTCAGCTTTTTTTCCCCATGCCAATGGCTGATCATTAAGGATACATGCACTGTATTGTCACCATTTGAGAAGGCCACAAGGATGGTGAGCAGTGACAGTGCATGCATCAGTGACACAATCCCTGTTGTGTTCCTGCTGGAGCAGACTCTGCTTAGTATTATGGACAGGGCACTGGAGGCAGAGCAGCAGGAGGAAGAGGAGGACTTCCTTTCCTCTCAAGTCCCCCTTTATCAAGACACCATCATTCCTATGTCACAGAACACACATGAGGAGAGAGGGGAGGAGGATATGGAAGAGGACTCTAGCATATTTTTATAGGCTTTGAAGAAGAGGAAGACATGCGTCAGTCTGAAAGCGATGGCTTCCAACCACAGGACCCTTGGGAGTAATACGTGGCTGGGAGAAGGAAGTTCCAGGTGCTGTCATCCTGAGTGAACCCGAGGAGTCTGCTTCTCAAGCCTCTGCAAAATTGAGGCACATGGGCAACCTAATGCTTAAAAGCCTGCGAAAGGGCCCAAGAATACGTGGCATAAAGGAGAAGGATGATTACTGTTTGGCAACCCTCCTTGACCACCGTTATAGGGGAAGGTCTCAGAACTCATCCCGTCCCCACAGAGAGTGCAGAAGATAAAATCATTTGAGGACACGTTAAAGAGGATTTTATTGAACATTTTTCCGGACTCCAGTAGGTTACAGTGTTGTGAAAAACGTAGTTTGGAGTCTTCTGTTGGTCAAGAGAGGAGCGTTGGAGAAGGCGTCCGCCTGAATGAGGAATTTTGGAATTTTTTTAGTCCTCGCCGCCCAGGCCTATCAGCTTCCACATCCCATCGGTAGCGTCTGCATCACATGGTGGACGATTGCCTTGGGGCCAAAACAGAGATGGAGAGCTTTCCAGCTGACGATCCACTGACTTACTGGGTCATGAGAATAGACCACTGGCCAGAACTTGCCCAGTATGCTATTGAGTTGTTGGACTGCCCTGCATCCAGCGTGCTTTCAGAACGGGCATTCAGCGCTGCAGGAGGTTTCGTTACTGATCATAGAAGGCATTTGTCCACAGACTCCGTTGACTTTTATAAAAATGAATCAGTCCTGGATTACCAGCTATGAAGCCCCTGATGCCGATGATGTCCGATTAAGTCTTTTTGGGATGTGGAATCTCTGCAGGACTTCAAGGCTGCCTAGCTTTGAGGGTGTTCAATCATTTCATCTGGAAGAATGTATTTGGCATAGGGTTCATGGGCACAATTAACACCCAAAGACCAATTTTTCAGCACCTGCTTGACAGGTGCATACCATTGCAATTTTTTACAGCAAGGCCAATTCTTTCATCAAGAGTACCTCTATAGAGTTATGGTGGGAAGGCACCACCGACACCCAAAGACCAATTTTTCTGCACCTGTTTGGGAGGTGCATATCATTGCAATTTTTTACAGCAAGGCCAATTCTTGCTTTAATCAAGAGTACCTCTATAGGGAGCAGCAGATTCTAGACATGGTACAGATCTGCCACTTTACAGGTAGACTAAGGGGACCCCCAGGCACTATAATGGAAGGAATGTTTCATTTTTATGCTTTCACTTTAAAAATCAAAAATCATTGCTCATTTAAAAATGACGTTTTTCACAAACTTCACAAACTATAACCATTGTATGCCCAATTACTTGCATATAAGCCTTCAAAATGGGCACTTTTGATTTTTGACGTTCGGGTCCCATTGATTTTAATTGAGATCGATTTTCAGGTCCGAACTTTCGCGGTGTTTGAAAGTTCTAGTGCGAACCGAACAGGGGCCTGTTCGGCACATC
The DNA here is from genome assembly GCF_042186555.1 of Aquarana catesbeiana. Taxonomy (NCBI): domain Eukaryota; kingdom Metazoa; phylum Chordata; class Amphibia; order Anura; family Ranidae; genus Aquarana; species Aquarana catesbeiana. Next base: position 649,197,005 of record NC_133327.1, read on the forward strand.
CTTATTAACCTATTAACCGAAGAGTTTAGTGGCCGCACACACCTCCAGCCTGGGAGGAGGAGGAGGGAGGAGGAGGAGGACCTAGGTGCTGTGTAATGAGCTCACCCCAAAACCCGCCCAGAAGCCAAAGAAAACAAGGAAACTGAAAGAGGAACAGGCGACACTGGGGCTCAACTCAGCCCTGCACCGGTCACAATGGAGCCTTAGAGGAAGAAGAAAGAGGAGTGGGACCATCAGCGCTATCACCGTCCCGAGGGGGACACACTGCTACAGGAAGTATCTTTGGGACCACATCTTCTGAATTGGCGCTCTGTTGCTGTTGTGCAGTCGCCCAGGAAGCAGGTTGGCAAGATTCCTTACAGAGTCTCTCAAGGGACATCCCTCGAAGTTCATCGCTACTTCTCCCTCTACTAAGCCTGTTTTGACCTCCCTGAGTAAGGGCGGTCGCTGGCTCTCTGGTAAGCCTTCATTACATTATCACCAGGTGGTGGGCAGCACTGGTGGTGGATTACTGATCCAGAACTCCGCATGGAATAACTTTTGGACTTCACTTACATTATAATTCAGAACTTTTATTTGCATTCACTATATTTGCCTTTTCATCACTTATGGACTTTTTGATTTAATGTTTTTCTCACTAGTCATTGTTATCAGGTGTTGTTTATTATTGATTGCTTAATTCTTTATATTGATTTTTTAACAATAATTTCACAATATTTTGCACTCATGACATTTGTCCAGCGCTGCACTGTTCTTTTATATGGGTTTATGAAAGATCGTTCTTGCCAGACCAACCTATTAACATTCTATGAGGAAGTGATAGAGGAACCTGGATAGAGGAAGGCCTGTGGACGTAGTGTATCTATATTTCACCAAGGCAGATAGTTATCCATCATGTCATACTACCGGGGAGGCTTGTGTTTATTCTGCAGCAGGAAATTGACCCTAAACATGCAGCCAATGTCATTAAGAACTATCTTTAATGTATAGAAGAACAAGGAGTCCTGAAAGTGATGGTTTGGCTCCCACAAAGCTGTGATCTCAACATCATCAAGTCTGTCTGAGGTTGAAGACACAGGACTCAAGGATTTGAGGCAGCCTACATCCACAGAAGATCTGTGGTTAGTTCTCCTAGATGTTTGGAACAACCTACCTGCCGAGTTCCTTCAAAAACGGTGTGCAAATCTATCTAGAAGAATTGATGCTGGTTTGTAGCCAAAGGGTGGTCACACCAAATATTGATTTGATTTGATTTAGATTTTTCTTCTGTTCACTCACTTTCCATTTTGTAAATTGATAAAAAATAAACAATTAAAAAATATACTTTTGAAACCATTTTTACTTTACAGCATTTCTTAACACCTGCCTAAAACTTTTTCACTGTATAGTATAAACCATAAATATTGGACTTTAGAATAGATAGGGCACAGAAGGAATGCTCCCCTCGCATTCCTATTAGTATAATAAGTAATACAACATCTCAGTCCAAAAGTAACCAATGCAATCACTGAATAATGAATTCTATGAAATTTCGATCTATCCACTTACTAACCTTGCAATGACATCATGTTATTAGTTCCTAATGAATCAGATGGTCTGAATGCTCTTGAATGTAAGTTCAGCCAGGAAAAAATAAACTGGCTCTTCAATGTGTGAATGACAGGTGCTTTTTAATGTATGAGTGGAAGAAAAGGGCCTTTCTGTGCCATGACAATGGATCGCAGCCACAAGCGTAGGCAACAAATATCTCACACAGGTTGGTATTGTTACTTGTGAGGCCTTCCCAGAACTCACAGTACATGTATTCATCCTGAAACGCTTTTTATGGTTTGGTGTACATTCAACATGTGGATGCAAAAAAATGATCTCAGGACTGTTTGTATGGAAACAATGGGAACACTTTATTGAAGGGGTAAATGACAATTCAGAGCCATTATAAACTGTAGAGAACCTCTCTAGGGAAATTTAGGCTAATTGGCATTGGGCTCAAGTGTTCAGCATGGAATAAAACATGTGATTGGCAATTCACAACACTCGAGAACTCTTTGGGTAATTAAACGCTTGATAGTTCTTAGGAGAAATGGCCAGTGCTTTTTGTCAAGCCTAAACCTGAACTCCAACCTTACCTTCAGTATTGTACAGTTGAACATGCTCCTCTTCTGTACTGAAATAGCTTACTCTGATTTCGCTGCACACTGTGAGCTTTATCCAATGTGTATTAGAAGCTGCACAAAGCCAGATAGTGCCCACCTTACTTTCTGATCCAGCATCATCTAGACCAGGGGTCTCCAAACCCGCTCCTCAGCACTTTGGCTAAGACCAAGTGTAATATCTGTCCTTGTTAGTGTCCAGTAGGGGTGCTCTGCCATCATTCTAGCATTATGGCTGTGATGGCTGGCTGTATAGTACACCTGCTCGTATGATTGGGGTCTAGAGGGATCTTCCTGTGAGGAACAGAAATGAGGGTGCCCACTTAGTAAGGTGGGCCACAGGAGTAATTACCCTGATGGAGGATTCTGAGGGGCCCAGTGTCTTCTGATTTGATGCTGCTACCTGGTCTGGCCAGGAGCTGAGGAGGCAGAGGGCCCATGGTGTCAAGCGCCCCAAAAGAGTAGCATCCTTGGGGTGCTGGAGTAGCACTATGGGTTTGGGACCCTACTGTGGTAAACAGCACCTGTACTGGCACTTTTTTTTTTGCAATTTTAATTTATTTCTGACCATGTACGTCACCTTGCACTTATGTTTGTGTATCCTTTTCAATCAGGATGGAGGGTGTGGATCCTACCTACCCTGACGTTTAGGGGGAGGATGTGTGGCCATTTTTGTTCCTTCCTCCCCTGCTCTGGGGGGAGTCTCTCTTTGGGAGAGCCTCCCACCTAGGACTCAGTGGTCATCTTTGGCTGATCACAAGGAGAGTTGTCCTCTGGGCCTATTGGCTAGGTGAGTGTGTCTTACCCCTGTTAGGAGTCTTGCAACAGAAGGACAGTAATCAGGGCCCAGGAGAAACCCAAAGAGGCTGAACTATCAATCCAGCTAAGCTGACTGCAGTTTAGCACCACCAAATTTAGATAGACACTCCTGCTTAGAGCAGGGTGGCTACACTTTATTTTCACCTGGTGATCTGGCCAATTACACACCTCCTGAAATGCCTCCAAGGCTCCACTTACTCCATTCATTTCAATGGGCTGCCCTACATGTAAAAATTGCACAAAAGAAGTGCAAGTTTTTTGTTTATTTTTTTATCATGTGTTCTGGCATGCAGTTTCAGATGCACATTAGCAAGGTTCATTGGAGTGCCATTAATGGCATGCAATTTTGCATACGTTCTCGCATTGCACAAGTGTGAACCAAGCCTAAACTGTCACTGAAAAGTGAACCAGTGAGGGTGGCCTTTTAGAGGTGTGTGTAAACTTGCTTCCCGTGTGAACAAGGCCTAACAGTCAAAGATCTAAACTTCCAATTTCAGCTAAGAGTGGCTTTCTGGGTGCTTCTACTGGAGCCCATGAGGGAAAATTGCAAAAGGGGGTGACCCGGGGGACTTTATGGGCAAAGGATGTTAAATAGGAAAAGGGAGTAACAAGTGTATAAAAATATACAAAATGTATTAAATACAAAACAGTAGTAAAGTACGTACATAAGGTATATAAACCTAAAAACAAATTAGTCAGACTGGATAGTTATACAACAGCTATATGCCAAAACACACAGTTGATCTCACGGTAGAAGGTCAAATGGAGTGCGTGTGCATAGAATTCCCAACATGTTTCGGAATACAGGTATGAGTAATAAATTCCTTCTTCAGGGGCTGATTAGAAACAAGCTGTTTTTTGTCTGATAAGGAAATAACAAAGATATCAAAAAGATGAGAAAATGAACAAATGTACAAATGTGAGAACACAGTAGGTAATAGCATGGCATATATACTGTATATGGCAAGTAGTAAAGCAAGTGATACTTACAATATAACTATCTTTAACTATCTTTAACGAATTAAAGTGCACATCAGGAGGGGCTTCAATCCCTCGAATCCCTCATCGCATAAGTGAATGCTCTGGATATTGGCTGGGGGGCTGGGTATGCGTCCTCACAGCACCGATGATGTATGGTTGCTGGTGCCAAAACGATTGAGTTGTGTGGCGTGAGGGAGATAAAAAGCATCCCTGCCGGCATTGAAAACACCAGGGCCCCCGAGGATCGACCACAGATGTGGGGACGAGTCTGGCACAAAAAATATATGTCTGTATGAGAACAAAACATATACAAATAAGGGGGTATGCAATATTATGTGAGTGTAGGTGCGTCGCCATGTCGTGCAAGTGCACACACGGGGACGCAACAAACAGTCATAAAAGGTATCATAACATGGGCACACCATTCCCAGAAGGTCAGGTGATCCGCACAGCAGGATATGCAAGAAGTGAGAGGGCAACATGACATAAAATCCGTCATAGTACTTACTCACAATGGCCGTTTGGTATAGGTATCTCAAGAGCAGAGTGCCGGGCGGTCCTGGCTGTGCAGCCGTAAAAGACTAAGCTTACCTGGCTTATAAGTGGGAGATCATGTGGTAAATGCCCATAGTACTAACTGAGTCCAATAAATCGGGAGGATAGGTATCAGGGGATCGGGGGGCCCATCAAGGGCAATGAGTCTTACCGATCAACTGTATACCTGATGTGCATCAGGACTTGTCTCCCAGACGATCCCCCGCCACAGGCGGCATCACCACGCAGGGTGGCGTGATGATGGCCGCCGACACGCAGGATGGGCAGTACATCTTAGATCGGATGGCAGAGACCCTTCTGCGCATGCGCGAACCGGCGTGAAACGCCGATCTACAGCACGGCAGAGAAGACTGGAGCCCATCAGGGTCACAAGCCAAATGACTGGCTGAATTTTCCCTGATTCGCTCATATCTAGTAACGGACTACTTGCATTTGAACTTCTTGGCCAGGGTAAGTCTTGGTAGAGTCCCCCAGTGAATCCATTGGTCTTGCTGTGTGAAGTCAGCAATCTTGCTCCGATTATACGTATGCCAACTATTTTTTAAAGGACTCTTCGGCGGCCTTTTGTTACAATGAATCCATTCTCTCCGACCACAGTACCGGCCACACTACGGTTTCCGCTGCAGCTGTGCTTTCAGATAAACGTTTCATCAAATATTTGTTTAGCATGAACTGTGCCATAAATAATCAAGCACATTCAACCTCCTGCTGGAGACCTGCTTTCCGACACATGTTGGATTTCCTAACTGCACCGCTGTCTTATGATATGCAGTGAATGAACTTTCCGCAATGAGCTTTAAAGTGATAAATTATTATCCACAAACCCTTTATAGTAATGCTATTTTCAATGCAAAAACCCAAGCATGATAAAGAGAAGATTCGTGTACTTGTCAACTTTAAAGCCCAACTCAGGGCACAGGAAAAAAAAATAGCCCTTGTAGTGGGCAGTATTCAACCAATAAGCAAATATTTATTATATTGCAGCTTACCAATTCTTAGATGTTGTGACTGTGTTAGTTTTCTTTTTTAGATGTTCTTTCCTTTATTTTCAATTACAAAGATGAGACCAACCCTTTAATACTAACAGGGGTGCTTGTAATAATCAGCTTTTCTTTATTTATGTAAAACCTTTATCCCAAAAGGAAAAAAATGTTTGTTGCCTATAACTGATTTTAAAGTGTTAACTGGAGTTCAGCTTCAGTTTTGTTAGTGTATCCAAATCTCGTCTAACACTCCCCTCCCACCAGTCTGTTTTTTCAAATTTATTTATTTGATTACAGTGCTTATATAGCGCCATCAATTTACACAGCACTTTAGATACAGCGTATACAGTTGTGCTCAAAAGTTACCCTGGCAGAAATTGTGAAAGTACGACTAATCATGCCAAAAAAATAACTTTTATTTAACCACTTAAAGACCAGCCTCGTTTTGGATTTTAGATGTTTACATGTATAAAACAGGTTTTTTTGCTAGAAAATTACTTAGAACCCCCAAACATTATATATAGTTTTTTTTTCTAACACCCTAGAGAATAAAATGGCGGTCATTGCAATACTTTTTTTTTTGCACCGTATTTGCGCAGCGGTCTTATAAGCGCACTTTTTTTTTAAAAAAAATCACTTTTTTGAATAAAGAAATAAGACAACAGTAAAGTAAATTTTTTTTTATAATGTGAAATATAATGTTACACCAAGTAAATTGATACCCAATGTCACGCTTCAAAATTGCGCCCGCTCGTGGAATGGTGTCAAACTTTTACCCTTAAAAATCTCCATAGGCGATGTTTAAAAAATTCTACAGGTTGCATGTTTTGCGTTACAGGGGAGGTCTAGGGCTAGAATTATTGTTCTCGCTCTACCGGTCATGGCAACACCTCACATGTGTGGTTTGACCACCGTTTTCATATGCGGGCTCTACTCACGTATGCGTTCGATTCTGCGCGAGAGCTCGTAACTTTTTTTTAAACTTTTTTTTTTCTTATTTATTTTACTTTATTTTATTTATTTTTTCACTGTTTTTTTTTTTTTAAATTGGATCACTTTTATTCCTATTACAAGGAATGTAAACATCCCGTGTAATAGAAAAAAGCATGACAGGTCCTCTTAAATATGAGATCTGGGGTCAAAAAGTCCTCAGATCTCATATTTACACTAAAATGCAAAAAAAAAAAAAAAAAAAAGTTGTGTAAAAAAAAATGATAAAAAAAAAAATTGTGCCTTTAAGACAAGTGGGCGGAGCTGACGTAATGACGTCGCTTCAGCCGTCCTATGGTATGGAGACGGGTGGGGGCCATCTTAGCCTCACTCGTCCCCATACTGAGGAAGTGAGAGGACCCGATCGCCTCCGCCGCTACCGACGGCTCCGGTAAGCGGCGGAGGGCGCGGGAGAGCGGCGGGAGGGGGGGTGGCACCTCTCCCGCCGTTAACTCGCCGCAGAGACCACCATTATCGTGCACCATTATCGCCCTAAAGATGGATACCTCGGTTGTGGCAGCAGCTGCTGCCGTTACCGAGATATCCATCTTCAAACTAATGACGTATATATATACAGCACATGAAGCCATTTATTATCATATAGTTTTTTGGATCATTTTAAAATCATAAGAACAGAAATCACCCAAATCCGATTTTCTCCTACTTTATCCACTTTCAGACGATCCCTGAAAACTCATCTCTTCAGAGAAGCCTATCTGGCCCCCACCTAACAACTGTACATTTATCTTCTCAATCAGCACATCACCCACAGTTATTACCTCTTATATCTCTTGACCCTCCCTCTTAGATTGTAAGCTCTAAGGAGCAGGGCCCTCTGATTCCTACTGTATCAAGTGTATTGAATTTGTATGTCTACCCTCAAGTTGTAAAGCGCTCCGTAAACTGTTGGCGCTATATAAATACTGTATAATAATAATAATAATAAAAAATGGCCCTGATTAAAAGTTTACATACCCTGGAATGTTTGGCCTTGGTACAGACACCTTCTGCCGGGCCTCGAAATCAGGGACTGTTGGGAGGCATGCTTGATCTGTTGAAAAATAGCAGACTTCCTGGCAGGATCAACAGGTGAAAATAAAGGAAAAATGAAAATGAATGCAGCCACTGCTCTTACAATGTAATACATTTTCGATTCTGGGTTTTATACCACGTCAACATGACAGCTGTGAAAAGGTCAGACAGGACTGTATCATTTTATTGAGATTTATATTTCATTTGAAAACATTTCTAAACAAGTAAAAAGCTTTCCTTAGGCCTCATGGGGAAAAAAATAATAAGAATGGACAATGTACATGTATATTTAATAGTAGATCGTTCGGTAGATCGTCTGGTATTACATGGCTGATGATCTGCCATGCCGGGGTTACAGTGTGCTGGGAGCTCAGCTCATAACTCCCATCTGCAGTCCGATGTGAAAGCCACATGTTTTTAATGGGTGATTGGCAGTCTTTTCTGGGTTTCTTCACAGTCTCACTAATCTCCTCTAATTCTCTCCCATGCTTCATTTCATTCTGCTCTTTTTTTCACATTCTTCCCCAATCTCCAACCAATGCCCTCATTGTTTAGGATTCTTATACCCTGACAAAACTGACCTCAGATATCCTTTTGGCTTCTATGCCTCCTTACTCAGACTGTCCACTCACTTATTCAAATGGTAACCACTTACAGATTCACAGCAAACATCTCTCACTATCTTCCAGGGGCAATTGAAACTTTTCTTCTTTTTTTTTTTTTTTTTTTTTGCCGGGCCAAATGGGAAGACGAGAAAACGTGATCCAACAACACTTTTTTTTTTTTTTTCTTGTTTAATGATTCAGGGTTAGGCCAGAATAACATCAGCAATTCTAATTTGCCCAGCAACAGATGGTAAATGAGCTCTGTAAATTAATTTCTGTCAAAGACTTTAGTAAAAAGGGATAGAGAAAGGGGAAAAAAACTTTTCAAAGAGAACTAACATGAATCACAGAAGAGCTTCTCATACAGGTATCACATGACCACTCGCCACTTTAATAGGCTTCCAAACCAAAACAAGTTGCCTCATATGGAGGTGTTCTTTATATGATTTTATACATAGCCCCCAACTGTCCCTGATTTGGAGGGACAGAAAAAGGGGGGGGGGGGGGGATCGCCCTGGGACTTTGAGTGAGGTGGGAGAGATTAGGCACACGTACATACAAATGTAATAAAATCATTTTATTGATTACAAAATGCTGTATAACCAAATGGGAATAGTAATAAGTGTGCGTTACCCGGCATAGTGGCCAAGTTATCAGCAAAAGTAAAAACAAAACATCAATCATTACATATGATACATATCCATAAGACAACAATGCGATACATAGTAAAATGATTTGGAGGGACTGTCCCTGATTTGGAGCAATGATGTCCCTCATTCCTCCTCATTTGTCCCTCATTTTGGTCTGATAAGATTGGTATATAAAATGTACTTTTTATCTTTCAAAAAGTGTTTTCCAACGCTAAACCTTTCATCTGATTTCTAAATTGCTGCATTTATAAATTCCAAAAGCCAATATAAAGGAATAGTAGTGTTAAAAAAAAACACTTGTGGGTTTAACCAATCTAATTTTTTTTTGTACAATTCTCCTTTAAGGGGGCGTGGCAAGGGGTGTGTCCTATGCCTGCATACTTTTGCTGATAGGTGTCCCTCATTCCCATCTAAAAAAGTTAGGAGGTATGTTTTATATACAGTATCTCACAAAAGTGAGTACACCCCTCACATTTTTGTGAATATTTAATTATATCTTTTCATGTGACAACACTGAAGAAATGACACTTTGCTACAATGTAAAGTAGTGAGTGTACAGCTTGTATAACAGTGTAAATTTGCTGTCCCCTCAAAATAACTCAACACACAGCCATTAATGTCTAAACCGCTGGCAACAAAAGCGAGTACACCCCTAAGTGAAAATGTCCAAATTGGGCCCAATTAGCCTTTTTCCCTCCCCGGTGTCATGTGACTTGTTAGTGACTCCTTAGTGTTACAAAGTTTCAGGTGTGAATGGGAAGCAGGTGTGTTAAATTTGGTGTTATCGCTCTCACTCACTCATACTGGTCACTGGAAGTTCAACATGGCACCTCATGGCAATGAACTCTCTGAGGGTCTGAAAAAAAGAATTGTTGCTCTACATAAAGATGGCCTAGGCTATAAGAAGATTGCCAAGACTCTGAAACTGAGCTGCATCACAGCGGCCAAGACCATACAGCAGTTTAATAGGACAGGTTCCACTCAGAACAGGCCTCGCCATGGTTGACCAAAGAAGTTGAGTGCATGTGCTCAGCGTCATATCCAGAGGTTGTCTTTGGGGAATAGACGTATGAGTGCTGCCAGCATTGCTGCAGAGGTTGAAGGGGTGGGGGGTCAGCCTGTCAGTGCTCAGACCATACACTGCACACTGCATCAAATTGATTTGCATGGCTGTCACCCCAGAAGGAAGACTCTTCTAAAGATGATGCACGAGAAAGCCCGCAAACAGTTTTCTGAAGACAAGCTGACTAAGGACATGGATTATTGGAACCATGTCCTGTGTTCTGATGAGACCAGGATAAACTTATTTGGTTGAGATGGTGCCAAGCGTGTGTGGCGGCAACCAGGTGAGGTGAACAAAGACAAGTGTGTCTTGCCTACAGTCAAGCATGGTTGTGTAAGTGTCATGGTCTGGGGCTGCATGAGTGCTGCCGGCACTGGGGAGCTACAGTTCATTGAGGGAACCATGAATGCCAACATGTACTGTGACATACTGAAGCAGAACATGATCCCCTCCCTTCAAGGGCTGGGCCGCAGGGCAGTATTTCAACATGATAACGACCCCAAACACACCTCCAAGACAACCACTGCCTTTCTAAAGAAGCTGAGGGTAAAGGTGATGGACTGGCCAAGTATGTCTCCAGACCTAAACCCTAATTGAGCATCTGTGGGGCATCCTCAAACGGAAGGTGGAGGAGCGCAAGGTCTCTAACATCCACCAACTCTGTGATGTGGTCATGGAAGAGTGGAAGAGGAGGACTCCAGTGGCAACCAAGAAGGTTAAGGCAGTGCTAGAAAATAATGGTGGCCACACAAAATATTGAATCTTTGGGCCCAATTTGGACATTTTCACTTAGGGGTGTACTCACTGTTGTTGCCAACGGTTTAGACATTAATGGCTGTGTGTTGAGTTATTTTGAGGGGACAACAAATTTACACTGTTATGCAAGCTGTACACTCACTACTTTACATTGTAGCAAAGTGTCATTTCTTCAGTGTTGTCACATGAAAAGAGATAATAAAATATTTACAAAAATGTGAGGGGTGTACTCACTTTTGTGGGATACTGTGTATATATATATATATATATATATATATATATATATATATATATATATATATATATATATGTATGTGTGTGTGTGTATATATATATATATATATATATATATATAAATGTGCACAAGGGTTCTTCAAAAAGTTTCCATACTTGTTTTAACTGAGTTATTTATATATTAAATAGGAATTCAAATTGGATATCATAAGCAATTTTTTACCTTCCTGTAAGAAGGGGTCAAACACTTCTGGTGAGTTTACACTTACCACTTGAGCGCTAGCGGTAAAGACTAAAAAGATATCTCCATACTGAAGCACTTATTTGGTGTTGGGAATTGTCACACATTGTCAGGTTTAGGAGTGTGTCTATGGGAATGTTTGACCATTCTTCCAGAAGCGCATTTGTGAGGTCAGGCACTGATGTTGGATAAGAAGGCCTGGCTTGCAGTCTCCACTCTAATTTATCCCAAAGGCATTCTATCGGGTTGAGTCAGTCAAGTTCCTCCACCCCATACTTGCTCATCCATGTCTTTATGGACTTAGCTTTGTGCACAGTCATGTTGGAACAGGAAGGGGCCATCCCCAAACTATTCCCACAAAGTCGAAAGCATGAAATTGTCCAAAATGTCTTGGTATGCTGATGCCTTAAGGGTTCCCTTCACTGGAACTAAGGGGCCAAGCTCAACCCCTGGAAAACCATCCCACACCATAATCCACTCTCCACCAAATGATTTGGAGGGGTGGTATAATACTTTAGGCAATATAGTTTGGATGAGTGAGTTTGGGGTGCAGGAACTTGACTGGCCTGCACAGATTCCTGAATTAAACCCGATAGAACACCTTTGGGTGTTTTTTGTACCTTTGGGTACTTTTGTGTACCTCACAAATACGCTTCTGGAAGAATGGTCAAACATTCCCATAGACACACTCCTAAACCTTGTGGACAGCCTTCCCAGTAGAGTTGAAGCTGTTATAGCTGAAAAGGATGGGCCAACTCAATATTGAACCCTACGGACTAAGACTGGGATGCCATTAAAGTTCATGAGGGTGTAAAGGCAGGTGTCTCAATACTTTGACAATATAAATGTGTGTGTATATATATATATTATTATTATTATTATTATACAGGATTTATATAGCTCCGACAGTTTAGGCAATGCTTTACAACATTAAGGCAGACAGTACAAGTACAATACAATTCAATACAGGAGGAATCAGAGGGCCCTGCTCGTTAGAGCTTACAATCTAGGAGGGAGGGTCAAGTTATACAAAAGGGTAATAGCTGTGGGGGATGAGCTAATGGAGAAAATAGTGCAGTTGTTAGATGGAGGCAGGATAGGCTTCTCTGAAGAGGAAAGTTTTCAGGGATCGCCTAAAAGTGGATAAATTTGGAGACAGTCTGACAGATTGGGGTAGGGAATTCCAGAGGATGGGCGAGGCTCGGGAGAAGTCCTGGAGGCAGATATGGGAGGAGGTGATGAGGGAGCTAGAGAGCAGGAGATCTTGGGAGGAACGGAGATGGAGTTTAGGTTGGTATTTTGAGACTAGGCTAGTGATGTAGCTGGGGGCAGAGTTGTGGATGGCTTTGTAACTTATTGTTAGTATTTTGAATTTAATTCGTTGGGCGAGTGGTAGCCAATGGAGGGATTGGCAGAGAGGGGTAGCAGACACTGAGCGGTTTGTAAGGTGGATGAGTCTGGCAGCAGCATTCATGATGGACTGCAGGGGGGATAGTCTATTTAAAGGTAAGCCAATGAGGAGGGAGTTGCAGTAGTCGAGGTGAGAGATAACCAGGGAGTGAATCAGAAGCTTTGTGGTTTCATTGGTTAGAAAGGGACGTAGTTTAGAGATAGTGCGGAGGTTGAGGCGGCAAGTGGAAAGTGATTGGATGTGGGGCTGAAAGGAGAGTTCAGAGTCCAGGATAACACTTAGCACCCTGACATGTGGGGACGGGTGGATGGTTTTGCCATTGCTCTTCACAGAGAAGTCAGGGGAAGAGGCACGTGGGGGAGGAAATATTATAAGCTCGGTTTTGGACAAGTTGAGTTTGAGGAAGTGGTGTGACATCCATACAGATATGTCGGTTAGTAAGTTAGTGATGCGTGAGGAGACTGATGGAGTGAGTTGAGGGGTGGAGAGATAGATTTGTGTGTCATCAGCATAGAAATGATATTGAAAGCCGTGAGAGGCTATCAGCTGACCCAGGGAAGAGGTGTAGATTGAAAATAAAAGAGGTCCAAGAACAGAACCTTGGGGGACCCCGACAGAGAAGGGAAGAGGAGTAGAGGAAGTAGAATTGTAAGTGACACTAAAGGTGCGTTGGGATAGGTAGGATGAGAGCCACTGAAGAGCACAGTCACGGAGACCGAGGGAGTAAAGATTTTAGAGGAGGAGGGGGTGGTCAACCGTGTCAAAGGCAGCTGATACATACATACATACACAGGGCTCAACATTTCAAGCCCTTAGCTACTAGCCAGGCCTTAAGAGTTACTCAACACCAGTTGCCCCATCCAACCCCTACCCTGCCCCACCCCTAGTTCCGCCGCTTAACACATCCTTGTAAATTATCTCATGAAATTACAGTGTTAAATGTTTTTTGCAGATAATAGGTTACAAAAATAAATATTAACAATCAGAACTTTAACAATATTAACATAAAGCATATTTCATTGATCTGACTGTGATAAATAAAATAAGGATAAAATATGGTTGGCTACTACAGGCACTGTACACATCATTACTGCCTTGTTAAGAATAGCACTCTATAAATACTTAAAATAAGAACAAAATATAAAACAAATAAAAAACAAATAAAAGCTAAAAGAAAAAGTGATGGCGTGGCTTAAAAAGTTTACAGAATAAGAGTGACATCTACATGAAAGAGAAATAAAATAAGTACAATTAAGTTAAGCTGAATACGCATTTTGTTTCCTAGTTCTAGTTATTAAAAACATCGTTCCTGTGATCTTGAGAACAGAGCTACAAAATTGTGACATGACAGCTTTTCCACCATGTGTTTCATAAAACGCAAATTTAAAATCGCACAGCAGTGACAGTCACCGCTAATGAAAACCAAGCCCCGACGTTAGAATCACAACTCTGCTTCACTGCATTGCGGTTCTAAGCAGCAATAAAATTTAATGTTGTTTTATTAGATCCAGAATGGCTCAGGCCAAAAAGAAGAAAAGACCAAATGTGTTCAAAAAGTCCAAAACTTTGATCTGTTTACAAAAATGTTTACTTGCTGAAAATAATTATGTTATATAATGCTATATTTTTCAGAGCCATTGGAATTAGGACACAATTAAATTATCTTTTTTGTTTTGAGATTTTATATGCTGCTAATAGTAATGTGATGAGTGTGTTTGAAAATTCATAGGAGCTACTTGGCTATTTTGCAGCTTGTAGACAGGTGTGAGTTGACCTCCCTGTGTGTTGCAACCGCCATGCCAGGAGAGGGGAGGACAAGGGGAAAGCACATTCCTTTTAGGCCTCCGTACGTGCCATAGAGTGGGCTGCAATCCAATTGGATGCTGCCACATGGATGAACCCCGTGGCCATCTTTGGTGAGGGCAGTGCTTAAAAAAAAACACTGGCTTGCTGCTGTTGGCACACATTTTGCGTGTTGTTAGGTATGGGACAGGAGCCTGCTGGATAAGGAGAGTGTGCCTAGTGGTAGGAAGATGTTCCAGAGAAGGAGGGACAGCATAGGGACTGTCATCAGAGGCGCTTTGGGAAACTTTTTCGCTACTATTCCTTGCTGCCTACTGCTTCACAGCCACCCTCTGCGCCACGCGCTTTTGGTCTCCGTGCATCGCTATCCCCTTTGCCTAACTTTTTGTGAGTGTTGTCGCCAATTCTGAGCCACTGCATAGGCTCTGTTACTGCATGTTGTAACACTTGACAATACATTTCCTTCAATTTTAAACACTGTGTGTGCCGGTTCTTCCCTCTGGGGTGCCTACGACCAGGCCCTCTACAGCCTGCAAGCTGAGACAGAGACTAGATGAACTATTGTAGAGTTTAGTAGTTGACCCGTCCAATCTAAGGACTGCCAGGCACTTCCAAATGGCCAGTAGACATGTTCTCTTAAAGACAGTAGTAGTAAAGGAATAGTTATACTAGGAGCACTGGCTTCCTGATTTGCCTAGTTTGACACCACTACTTCTAATGCCGCGTACACACAAGCAGACTTTTCGACCGGACTGGTCCGACGGACCGAGTCTGGCGGACAATTTGACCATGTGTGGGCTTCATCTGGTCGAAAATCTGACGGACTTTAGATTTGGAACATGTTTCAAATCTTTATGTCGGAACTCCGCCGGACCCAGTTCCTACCGAAAAGTCCATTCGTCTGTATGCTAGTCCGACGAACAAAAAACAACGCTAGGGCAGCTATTGGCTACTGGCTATCAACGTCTTTATTTTAGTCCGGTCGTACGTCATTACGTATGAGTCCATCGGAAGTCCGCCGAAAGTCCGTCGGATAGACCATCAGACCAGTCCGGTCGAAAAAACCGCTCGTGTGTACGCTGCATAAGCAACCAATGGTGCGTAAAAAAAAGGTTAGTTCATGAGTTCTGGGTGATTATCATTTCAAGAGCCCCAATACAAAAAAATAAGTTTCTGATCATTTAGTTTATTTCCCTCTTACAGCTTTTGAAAATAACGAAAAAGTCCATCTATTTTAACCTCTCCAAAGTACTTGTAAAAGTCAGTCATTGTAAGCACATTCTGCAAACAATTTCCAATTTCAAGTTGTAATGTGATCACAGACCAGGACTGCAAGTAAAAAAAATGGCTTGCACAGGTGCAGCTTTTAAAAAACAAAAAAAAATTGTTATACCTACAATGGCTTTGCACAGAGCAGCCCCGATCCTTTTTGTCCGGTCCCTCGCCGGCGCTCCTGCCCAGTACCCCATGATGAGTGTCCCAAGTGCAAGCTGTTTGCTCTAGGGGCACTCGTGCATGCTCACTCTTATGCTGCCACTCTGTGTCCATGAGACACACACAGAACACGGCTCGGCCCCACCCCCCATTCCCTCCTCACTGGCTGTGATTGACAGCAGAGGGAGCCAAGGAGAGAGGAGAGTAACCGCTCTCGTGCACATCACTGGATCGGGATCAGACTTGGGTAAGTATTAGAGGGAGCTGCACACTGAAGGTTCTTTACCTTCATGCATAAAATGCATTTACCATTGCTGCATTGCAAGAGTTTTCAACCATCACTTTAAGAGTGTGTATCCTTCAGCCCCCATGTCCAATCACTGGCTAAATCCTGCCGCCTTAACCTCCGTAACATTTCCAGAATTCGCCCCTTCCTGACTAACGAGACCACAAAACATCTTATTCACTCCTTGGTTATTTCCTGCCTTGACTACTGCAACTCTCACCTCACTGGCCTACCTTTGCACAGGCTATCCCCCCATCAGTCTATTATGAATGCTGCTGCTAGACTCGTACATCTCATTAACCGATCTATGACTGCTGCTCCTTTCTGCAAATCTCTTCACTGGCTTCCCCTACCCCACCGTATAAAATTCAAACTACTAATCACAACATACAAGGCCATCCACAACATCACCCCCCGCTATATCACCCAAATCGTCCTCTACGCTCCTCCCAAGACCTCCTGCTCTCTAGCTTCCTTGTTGCCTCCTCTCATGCTCGCCTACAGGACTTCTCCAGAGCCTCTCCCATCCTCTGGAACTCCCTGCCCCAGTATGTCTGGTCAGCCCCTACCCAGTCCACCTTTAGGCGATCCCTGAAAACTCACTTATTCAGGGAAGCCTATCCCACCTCCACCTAAGAACTGTACCCGTATTTCCTCCATCAGATCATCCCCTGCAGCTATTACCTTTTCTACCACGTCCCCCTCCCTTTAGATTGTAAGCTCCATGAGCAGGGTCCTTCTATTTCTACTGTATTAAACTGTATTGTAATTGTACTGTCCCCCTCTACAATGTAAAGCTCTGTGCAAACTGTTGGCGCTATATAAATCCTGTATAATAATAATTACTCAATTAAGATTGAATATTCCGATTATTGTAGGAATCTGGTGGTAACTTTAAGAAGGAAAGCTAGCATTTGGGTTTGGTATGTCCCTTTATGTCCATTGGCAGGTCCATTCACCCAAACCAAATTTATCTAACGATACCTTATTATCCCAGTAATTGCATGACAGCACAATAATTTGCCGAATGACTGTTTTACTTTAAAAAAAGCCTTATTTTGTTTAAACATGAATTAAGAGTAGCCATAAAACAAAATCTGTAAACGAAGCCGCCATCTGAAACGCATGAACACTATTACATCTCACCAGGGTTCAACATGAGAAGATGCATATGATGGTGAATTGATTTAATTTCATTTATAGACTGCCCACCACCACATCACAAATAGATGATCCCTCTTTGAACTCAACGTGGACAAAGACGCTTAGTGTGGTGCTTTTCCCCTAGGGCTTCGGGAATGGGTGTAATATTGTCTTATTGAAAGAACTTAGCACAGGACATTAATTTATGGCCGCTAGAAGAGAATGGTTCTCATTTCATAAAGTGCTCTAAAAGTTAAAGACCTGCAGTCACCAAGAGGCATAAAATTGAAGGTCAAAGAGAGGACAGAGGGGAAGAAAACATTGCAATAATTAAATCTTGTGAGACCTCACATGGGAAGTGGGGGGGTTGGATGGAGAATATCTTGCACAATGAAGAGTAACAACCCAGGCTAGGAAATAAAACTTGTATGAACTATTAACATGAAATATTAATATGCTCTCTTCACCAGTTCCTCCCCATGAGTCTTCTGCATACAGTCATCTCTATGTATATATAATGTCTATACATCACAAATCCCCAGAGCTTAGGAGTAAATCCGCAGGTTTTTAGCAAGACCTTTCATAAGCTTATGGATATCCAACTACAGGGGAGACTTCATATTTTAAAATTGACCTGTCACTGCGACCAGAAAGATAAACATTAAAGAATTATCTCTGCTAATAAAATAGAATAAAACATATGTTACATTTACTGTATTTTTTTACAACTATGTGGCTTCTTAAAGGGAATACTTAGTCTTTTTTTTTAAATGGACTAAAAGCGATCAGATTGTAAATAATCACATCAGATTGTGTTTATAAAGTTTTAAAATGGTGGATTTTACCAATAATTTTTAATTATATATGGTAACCATATAGCCAAAAGCTTGTGGACACTCCTCAAAATCATTAGGTTAAAGCAGTGGTCTTCAATCTGCGGCCCCAAGGCTGGATGTGGCCCTTTGCTTTCTTCTATCCAGCCCTTGGGGCACTATTCCTCCCACTGACACCAACTATGGGACACTATTCCTCCCACTGACACCAACGATGGGACACTATTCCCCCCACTGACACCAACGATGGGACACTATTCCTACCACTGACACCAATGATGGGACACTATTCCTCCCACTGACACCAACGATGGGACACTATTTCTCCTACTGACACCAAAGATGGGACACTATTCCTCCCACTGACACCAACAATGCGGCACTATTCCTCCCACTGACACCAACAATGCGGCACTATTCCTCCCACTGACACTAAAGCCTCGTACACACGCTTTGATGTTCGGAAGATAGAACGTCTGATTTTTGTGGCATGCTGGTCTCATGTCGAAAGTGAAGAGGTTACTAACAATATGAGAATTTTCGTTTGACAGAATACAAGTGACGTAACGCGTTGAATAGTTTTGTATGTATTCTTTCATTTCTGAGAATGCGTAATCTTGCTCTTACGATTCTTTTTTTGTATGAAAACCGTACTAATGAAACGAAAATCAGACGTTGAGTTCACATCCAACAAAAATTTATAGTCTGCACATCCAGCTTTTGTCTGACGAAAAAGTGAAATCAGCTGTCGAAAGCATCATATTAACGGTAAGATTTGCTGACGATCGGTCGTCGTAACACAATTGATGTCCATAAATCAAAGCGTGTGTACGGGCCTTAACAGCAGGGCAATATTCCTTCCACTGGCACCAATGGAGCGCTATTTCTCCCACTGAAACAAACAAAGGGGCACTATTCCTTCAACTGAAACCAATAATGGGGCACTATTCCTCCCATTGACATCAATGATGGGGCACTATTCCTCCCATTGACATTAACAATGAAGCATTAATCCTCACCCTGACACCAACAATGGGGTACTATTTTTCCCACTGACACCAATGATTAGGCACTATTCCTCACACTGACACCAACAATGGGGTACTATTCCTCCCACTGAAAGCAACAATGGGGCACTATTCATCCCACTGAAACCAACAATGGGGCACTATTCCTCCCACTGACACCAATGATGGGGCACTATTCCTCCCACTGACACCAACAATGAAGCACTAATCCTCACCCTGACACCACCAATGAGGCACTATTTTCCCACTGATATCAACAATGGGGCACTATTCCTCCATCTTACAGGATCGATGGGGCACTATTCCTCCATCTGACGCCAATGATGGAGTGCTATTCCTCACACTGAAACCAACAATTGAGCAATATTTCACCCACTGATACCAATGATGGTGCACTATTCCTCAAACTGACACCAGTGATGGGGCACTATTTATCACACTGACACCAGTGATGGGGCACTATTTATCACACTGACACCAGTGATGTGCCACTATTCCTTCTAATACTAATGATGATGGGGCATTGGTTACGTTCACTGACACCAGGGCATTTTCTACTTACACTGGCCAAAGTCTGGCCCCCTTAAAGTCTGAAGGGCAGTAAACTGGCCTTTTGTTTGGAAAGATTGGAAACACCTGAGTTAAAGGCTAAGTTTCAAGAAAATAGCCCATGCGTTCAGGAGGCCACGGTAGATATCAAACTGTGAATCTTTGTAAAATGTCCATTCATTTTGTTGTTATACCTGTAGGCCATTTGGGCCCCCTGAGAAAAGCTTCCAGTTAGCAACTTCCAGGACCCATGTCATTGCTAACTGGAATGCACCCTCCCAGTGTTACTGAAGTGAAAATGAACTTTTTTCAAGTCCTAGCAACAAGACAGGATGTGGGGGTTACTAACTAGGAGTTTTTACCACCAGACTTCTGGGGTGCCCAAATAGTCTACATGTATGACAATAAAATGAATGAACATTTTCCAAAGACGTACACATCTACTGGGGCCCCCTGACATGGACTATTTTCTGGAAAAGGTAAACTTAACCTTGAGGATGTGTCCAGGGAAGGCTACTGTTAATACTACAGAATACAAATACACTACGAACAATTGTGTACTTCCAACCTTGTGGCAACAGTTTGAGGAAGGCCCTTTTCTGGTCCCGTATATAGGCTTATGTACAAGGGTGTGTGATTTTACATGTTGGATCATGTTGGCTGCAAGATCTTACATCAAACGTTGTCTGTATAATCTATACCTTTAAGGTGTCACTAAACCCACATCATACAAACTATCAATAAATGGTGTATTACATTCTGTTTATTCTCACTCAACCGCTATGAGATTTGTTTTCTGTATTCTCCAAAAAAACAGATTGATTCTGCTGCTCTCTATCTCCCCCTTCTGTCCATGTCCCCAATTCAGCTAGGGATTTTACAGCTGCGGTGGCAACTCTGCACATGCTCAGTTTTCGGTGAGTTTCTATGCTGAGCATTTCCCCCCTATCACATCTGAGCAGCCCATGTGACTACAGAATCACACATGTGGACATCTACACAGTGGTAAATGACAGCCTACTCCCTCGCTCCTGCTCCATGCCCACTAACCAGCTAAACACAATGGGGGCAGGATATTACATGTAGATTAATGGAGGCTTCACCTCCCCCTTTTTCTAAGACACAGGCTGGAGAGGCGTGACACAGACTGTGACTGGAAGAAATCCACCTACACCATGTTATTGCTAAAAAAATAATAAAGATTTGATTTCAAATATATATATTTGTATGACAATTTAGGCCCCTTTCACATGGAGTGGATCCGTTTTGACAGACTCCACTAGCTCAGCTTGGATCACTCCGTTGATCCCCTCTGAGCCAGTGGATGACAGGTCTGTCTCTGCTCACTGTGCGAGGATGGACCTGTCAGAGCTCCGCTCTCCTCTATGGCGAGATCGGATGAAAACGGACAGCCTGTCTGTTCTCATCCGATCCCACCTGATCCGATCCGCTGGGCGGATGGCGATTGCCGTCATATGACTATACATAGTAGGGAAGTGGTTAAAGTTGAATTCTAGATATGGATATTTTTTCATAGTTAAGTCGGTTCAGCTTGGACAAATGTTAGTATGCATACAGTAGGGAAAATAACTATTTGATCCCCTGCAGATTTTTTAAGTTCGCCCTTCTTACAAAGAAATGAAGGGTCTATAATTTTTATCATAGGTGTATTTTAAATGATAGAGACAGAATATCAACCAAAAATCCAGAAAAAACACGATACAAATGTTATACATTGAGTTGCAGTTCAGTGAGTAAAATACGTATTTGATTTCCTACCAACCAAGAATATTTCTGGCAATTTAAGAAGGTGCTCCTAACAACAACTCGTTATGTGTATAAAAGACACCTGTCCACAGAATCTCTTTCTTCCATTCAGACCTCACCTTCATGGGCAAGACCAAAGAGCTGTCAAAGGACATCGGGGACAAGATTGTAGACCTACACAAGACTGGAATGGGCTACAAGACCATCAGCCAGAAGCTTGGTGAGAAGGAGACAACTGTTGGAGTGATTATTTGCAAATGGAAGAAATACAAAATAATCACCAATTCCCCTCGGTCTGGAGCTCCATGCAAGATTTCGCCTCATGGGGTAAGGATGATTATGAGAAAAGTGAGGGCTCAGCCCAGAACTACACGGGAGGAGCTTGTGAATGACTTCAAGGCAGTTGGGATCACAGTCACCAAACAAACCAATAGTAAGACAATACGCCGCCATGGATTAAAATTCTGCAGCGCCCGCAAGGTCCCCCTCCTCAAGAAAGCACATGTGCAGGCCCGTTTAAAGTTTGCCAATGAACATCTAAAATGATTCAGAGAAGGATTGGGAGAAAGTGCTGTGGTCAGATGAGACCAAAATTTTGCTCTTTGGCATTAACATGACTCACCGTGTCTAGCGAAAGAAAAATGCTGACTATGATCCTAAGAACACCATCTCTACAGGTAAGCATGGAGGTGGAAACATTATGTTTTAGGGCCGTTTCTCTGCTAAATGTACAAGCCGACTTTCCAGCATTGACGGGCCAACGGATGGGGCCATGCATTCTAGAATCTTGGATGAGAACCTTCTTCCCTCAGCCAGAACACTGAAGATTGTGGGTTGTGGATGGGTCTTCTAGCATGACAATGACCCAAAACATACTACCAAGGCAACAAAGGAGTGCCTCAAGAAGAAGCACATTAAGGTCATGGAGTGGCCTAACCAGGCTCAGACCTTAATCCTATGGAAAACTTATGGAGGGAGCTGAAACTTCGAGTTGCCAAGCGACAGCCAAGAAACCTTAAAGGATATCTAAAGGTAAAAATATGTATATATTTTTAAAACAAACAGGTCATACTTACCTCCTCTGTGCAGTTAATTTTGCACAGAGTTGCCCCAATCTTCCTCTTCTGGGGTCCCTGGCTCCTCCTCTTCTCAAGTGCTCGTTGGAGAAACTCTCCCGTGTCCTGCTGCTGCATCTGTTGACACAGACAGCAGGACTTGGCCCCACCCTTGGCTCCTGTGTCATTGGATTTGATTGACAGCAGCAGGAGCCAATGGCTGCGCTGCTATCAATCTATCCAACCCGGACACGAGACACCGGCTGGAGCTGGTGTGCTCGTTTCTGGCGGAGGAAAGACAGGGTTCAGGTAAGTAAAACGGGGGCACTGGGGGGCTGCTACACTAAAGGAGGTTTTTCACCTTAATGCATAGAATGCATTAAGGTGAAAAACCTTGAGGGTTTACAACCCCTTTAAGGATTTAGAGAAGATCTGTAAAGAAGAGAGGACCAAAATCCCTCCTGAGATGTTTGCAAACCTGGTCACCAACTACAAGAAACACCCTACCTCTGTGCTTGCCGACAAGGGTTTCTCCACCAACTACGAAGTCATGTTTTGCTTGGTGATCAAATACAGTACTTATTTTACTCACTGAACTGCAACTCAATTTATAACATTTGTATCGTGTGCTTTTTCTGAATTTTTGGTTGATATTCTGTCTCTATCATTTAAAATACTGCTATTATAAAAATTCTAGACCCTTCATTTCTTTTAAGTGGGCAAACTTACAAAATCTCCAGGAGATCAAATAATTATTTTCCCCACTGTATTCTGTACTCGCTGTAGAAGAGTGGAGAAGGTAGCCACCACTACTGCAGCGATCCTTCCTGTGCCAAGTGGGTGCCCAGCTGCATAACAAATACAAAAGGTCGCTTGCTCGCATGGGCACTATTCAGAGAACGCTTTGCATTTCCTCAGTGAAAACAAAGCATTCTCTGATTGGACGAAGTAGAGAAGTGGAGCAGTGACATCACATTATTAATAAAAATACAGTGTTCTCTGAATGGTGCCCGCACCGACCCCTAGTGGTTACTATGCAGCAGAGCAGCCGCTCAGCATGGGACCCGGTAGACAGCGAGGATCACTGTAGTCGCAGTGGCTATTTTTATATTCTGACATATCCTACACCCAATTCTGAGATGAATATGTCATAGTTTTTTTTGTGTGTGTGTGCTGGCAATAAATAGGTAAAAACCCACATTAGACATGCATTGTCTCCCCCACAGCTTGGCCACATTATAAAGTTAGGTCATTTGAGTAGACGTACACTAAGCGGGGGGGGGGGGGGGGGTGGGGTGGGGGGGTTGCGGTGTGAACAGTCATCACAAATACCACCCGTACATCCTTTCTTAATGTCAGGCCTCTCACCCCTGACCTATTTTCTAGTTTTTAAATTAAAGGCAAATTTTCTAAGAGTTATATCTGCAAAGAAACATACAAATACCTGTACTTGTATTTGCCTGAATATAATTAGAATCTAAATATCTTAAAGCAGGGCCTTAGTTTAAAGTAAAAAATAAGCAGCCCAGCAGTAGAAAAAGCAACCATGAGCTGAGCATGGTTGCAGAACATTGGTCCCATATAAAACTGCCATTCAGCAAGAGAAAAAGAAAAAACACATTCAGGAGGCAGCAGTATCGGCTATTGAAACACGCTGCTAGCGCTGCTTAGCCACACGTGGAACATTGATCCACCTTGCATCACTTTTCAGAGATTTACCAGTCTGGACCTAGCCTAAATGTCTCATAAGGATTCCCCTGTGTATGTGCTGTCTTCTGATTGATGACGTTTTCCTAGTCAAGGGAAAGCTCATCAATATGTGAGACCTGGGGGGTGGTGAGTGGCCTATTATGTGTCCCCTATATGGCCAGTGGATGAAGAGCCACCGTGTGGATGAGGTTCAGGTTCCCCTAGCCAAATGGGGGCTGGTATCACTGGCCATGCTCCATCCAGGAGTCAGTAGGTGTGCCTTATTTTTGAATTTGAGGGAAGAATGAGAAAGTGGCCCGTGGATGAGGGGGGGGGGGGAGGCTAAAACCAGGCAGCAATACCATCCCTCAGCCGCCCGATCCTAACAATACAGCTGCAAGGCTTTGTTTAATGGCTGTGGCAGTTTTAACTTGACAAATGGCACCTCCTGCCAAACTTTCCCATTGAGTTTAATGGGACATTGCACGTGGTTGTGGCAAGATGGTGCAGGGTTAAATCAAGCAGTGACGAAGCTATATAACATCCCCTCTCTGTCTGTCTGAATGAGGATTACTTTTCAGAGGGCAAGTGTGAAAGAACTCTTTCTGATTCTCTTAGGTAATCGGTTAGTAAGACTACTTTCACACTGGGGTGGGGGGGGCATTAGCTGTAAAGCGCCGCTAATTTTAGAGATGCTTTACCGCTGTTATAGTGGTGCTTTTCAGCCGCTAGTGGGGCGCTTTTAACCCCCGCAAGCGGCTGAATAAAGGGTTTAAAAACGCCCGCAAAGCACTGCTGCCGAAACGCTTTGCAGACGCTACGGCAGCAGTGCTCATTGATTTCAATGGAAGGGGCGGTGGAGGAATGGTGGCTCCCGCACCACCCCAAAGATGCTGCTTGCAGGACTTTTTCTAACGTTCTGCAAGCGCACCGCCCCAGTGTGAAAGCACTCGGGCTCTCACACTGGGGCTGCAGGGGAGGCGTTTTTCAGGTTCTTTACAGGCGCTATTTTTAGCCCAAGTGCCTGAAAAACGCCCCAGTGTGAAAGGGGTCTAAGGGAAATAGTTCACTTGGACCAACTTGGCTCCACCCACACCGTTCTCCTGGCAGCTGCCAAATCCAAACATGTCCATCGGATTGCCAGCCAGAGAAGCATGACCTCACTCCAGAGAACACGTCTCCACTGCTCTAGAGTCCAGTGGCGGCGTGCTTTACACCACTGCATCCAACACTTTGCATTGCACTTGGTGATGTAAGGCTTGGATGCAGCTGCTCGGCCATGGAAACCCATTCCATGAAGCTCTCTACACACTGTTGTTGTGCTAATCTGAAGGCCACATGAAGTTTGGAGGTCTGTAGCTATTGACTCTGAAGACAGTTGGCAACTTCTGCACACTGTGCATTTCAGTATGCACTGACCCCGCTCTGTCATTTTACGTGGTCTACCACTTCATGGCTCAGTTGCTGTTGTTCCCAGTTGCTTTCACGTTGTTATAATATCACTAAAAGTTGACCGTGGAATATTTAGTAGCAAGGAAATTTCACGGATGGACTTATTGCTGAGATGGAAACATATTACGGTACCACGCTTGAATTCACTAAACTCCTGAGAGCGACCCTTTCTTTCACAAATGTTTGTAGAAGCAGTCTGCATGGCCTAGGTGCTTGATTTTATACACCTGTGGCCATGGAGGTGATTGGAACACCTTAATCCAATGATTTGGAGGGGTGTCCCAATACGTTTGGCAATATAGTGTATGTACAGTATATTATTAAAATCCAATAGAAGGCATGAACAAAATTATGTAAATTCAACAATAATAACTCAAAATGTGTAAAGTGCCTTGCAAATTCATCCCCTTGGCTTTTCACCTATTTTGTTACATTACAGCCTTTGGTTCAATGTTTTTTTAATCTGAATTATATGTGATGGATCAGAACACAATAGTCTAAGTTGGGGAAGTAAAATGAGAAAAATATATACATAAAACTATTTTTCAGAAATAAAAAAATGATAATTGGCATGTGCGTATGTATTCACCCCCTTTGTTATGAAGCCCAAAAAAAGCTCTGGTGCAACCAATTACCTTCAGAATTCACATAATTGGTGAAATGATGTCCACCTGTGTGCAATTTAAGTGTCACATGGTCTGTCATTACATATACACACCTTTTTGAAAGGCCTCAGAGGCTGCAACATCTAAGCAAGAGGCACCACTAACCAAACACTGCCATGAAGACCAAAGAACTCTCCAAACAAGTAAGGGACAATGTTGTTGAGAAGTACAAATCAGGGTTAGGTTATAAAAAAATATCAAAATCTTTGATGATCCCTAGGAGCACCATAAAATCTATCATAACCAAATAGAAAGAACATGGCACAACAGCAAACCTGCCAAGAGACGGCCACACAACAAAACTCACGGAATGGGCAAGGAGGGCATTAATCAGAGAGGCAGCACAGAGACCTGAGGTAACCCTGGAGGAGCTACAGAGTTCCACAGCAGAGACTGTAGTATCTGTACATAGAACGACAATAAGCCGTACGCTCCATAGAGTTGGGTTTTATGGCAGAGTGGCCAGAAGAAAGCCATTACTTTCAGCAAAAAACAAAATGGCACATTTTGAGTTTGCGAAAAGGCATGTGGGAGACTCCCAAAATGTATGGAGGAACTGGAAGGTGCTCTGGTCTGATGAGGCTACAATCAAACTTTTTGGCCATCAAAGAAAATGCTATGTCTGGCGCAAACCCAACACATCACATCACCCAAAGAACACCATCCCTACAGTCAGGGGCGTTGCTAGGTCTGCAAAAGATCTGGGGCTAGAGCCCATACCAGTGATCACCAACCTTTTTTCAGGCCTGCGGGGGGGCACACCGGTGGTAAGCCATGTATCGCTTGCAATGGCTGGTGTTGATGCTTCAATCATCATGGCACCATGGTTTATATGGTGTCAGGGTGATTGAAGCGCTGGTTAAGCAGGGACCCTGCGGCAAGAGACTCGGGGCTATGGGCCCCAGATTCGGGGCTATAGCCCCAATAGCCAACCCCTAGCAACGCCCCTGCCTACAGTGAAACATGGTGGTGGCAACATCATGCTGTGGGGATGTTTTTCAGCAGTCCGGACTGGGAAACTGGTCAGAGTTGAGGGAAATATGGATGGTGCTAAATACAGGGATATTCTTGAGCAAAACCTGTACCACTCTGTGTGTGATTTGAGGCTAGGATGGAGGTTCACCTTCCAGCAGGACAATGACCCCAAACACACTGCTAAAGCAACACTTGAGTGGTTTAAGGGGAAACTAGACATGTGCGATTAGTTTCGTACGTATCGGAAATTCATACGATCCTTAGGAATATACGGGAATTCGTAAATTCGTAAGGATCCGAAATATGCATACGAATTTTGTACGAAATATGAAATTTCGTTTACAAACTTTGGATAAATTTATCATAACGAACTTTCATTATTGTTACGAAAAGTTAACAAAAATAAAGGTTAAAAACCCAGGAAGTCAGCACAGGGATGGTGGGAGCCACTCATAATGATAAATTTATCATAACAAACTTTCGGTATTGTTACGAAAAGTTAACGAACCTAACGAAAATTCGTATTTCGTACAAATCCGAATTGAATTTCGGACACGAATTACAAATTATGAATTAATTTGAATACAAAATGGAATGGAACGAAACAAAAGAGATTTATTGATGGCGCACATGTCTAGGGGAAACATGTAAATGTGTTGAAATGGCCTAGTCAAAGCCCAGACCTCAATCCAAATCTGTGGTCAGACTTAAAGATTGCTGTTTACAAGCACAAACCAACTTAAAGGAGCTGGAGCAGTTTTGCAAGGAGGAATGGGCAAAAATCCCAGTGGTAAGATGTGGCAAGCTCATAGAGACTTATCCAAAGCAACTTGGAGCTGTGATAGCTGCAAAAGGTGGCTCTACAAAGTATTGACTTAGGAGGGTGAATAGTTATGCACATTGACTTTTTCTGTTATTTTGTCCTGATTTTTGTTTGCTTCACAATAAAAAAAAAAAATCTTCAAAGTTGTGGGCAT